>NC_134357.1:428320760-428425760 GCF_048569485.1 Anomaloglossus baeobatrachus | reverse complement strand
ACATGTGCAGAGAGCAGGGAGCCGCGCACACTGCTTAGCGCTGGCTCCTTGCTCTCCTAGCTACAGTACACATCGGGTTAATTAACCCAATGTGTACTGTAGCTACATGTGCAGAGAGCAGGAGCCGGCGCTGGCAGCGTGAGAGCGGCGGAGGCTGGTAACTAAGGTAAATATCGGGTAACCACCTTGGTTACCCGATGTTTACCCTGGTTACAGCTTACCACAGCTGCCAGATGCCGGCTCCTGCTCCCTGCTCACTTCATTTCGTCGCTCTCTCGCTGTCACACACAGCGATCTGTGTGTCACAGCGGGAGAGCGGCTTTGAAGAAAACGAACCAGGGCTGTGTGTAACGAGCAGCGATCTCGCAGCAGGGGCCAGATCGCTGCTCAGTGTCACACACAGCGAGATCGCTAATGAGGTCACTGTTGCGTCACCAAAACCGTGCCGTAGCAGCGATTTCGGTAGCGATCTCGCTATGTGTGAAGCACCCCTAAAGCTGGGTTTACACACTGCAACATCGCAAACGACATCGCTGTAACGTCACGGGTTTTGTGACGTTACAGCGACCTCCCCAGCGACATTGCAGTGTGTGAAACCTATCAGCGACCTGGCCCCTGCTGTGAAGTTGTGATCGCTACAAATCATTCAGGACCATTCCTAGGTCCTTTGTTTCCCGCTGTGCAGCATGCATCTCTAGCAAGTTTCAGTGTGTAAAGGGGACTTTACAGCGACTCCGCGGCTCTGTCTGTGTAGCGTCCTGATTAGCGGTCACGGGTGAAGGATTCACCGGTGACCGCTAATCCCCCGAGTGACTGAAGTGTCCCCCCCCTCTCTCATACTCACCGATCCCCGATCACCGGCGCTGCACGGCGTTACCTCTGCTCCAGCGGCTTTTCCTTTTTTGAAAAAGCCGGCCGCTCATTAAACAATCTCCTATTCCCTGCTTTCCCCCGCCCACCGGCAAATATGATTGGTTGCAGTGAGACACGCCCACACGCTGAGTGACAGCTGTGTCACTGCACCCAATCACAGCAGCCGGTGGGCGTGTCTATACTGTGCAGTAAAATAAATAAATAAATAAATTAAAAAATCCGGCGTGAGGTCCCCCCCAATTTTAATACCAGCCAGATAAAGCCATACGGCTAAAGGCTGGTATTCTCAGGATGGGGAGCTCCACGTTATGGGGAGCCCCCCAGCCTAACAATATCAGCCAGCAGCCGCCCAGAATTGCCACATACATTAGATGCGACAGTTCTGGGACTGTACCCGACTCTTCATGATTTGCCCTGGTGCGTTGGCAAATCGGGGTAATAAGGAGTTATTAGCAGCCCATAGCTGCCAATAAGTCCTAGATTAATCATGTCAGGCGTCTCCCCGAGATTCCTTCCATGATTAATCTGTAAATTACAGTTAAAAAACACACACACCCGAAAAATCCTTTATTAGAAATAAAAAACACTAACAAATTCCCTCATTACCAATTTATTACCCACAACAAAGCCCTCCTTGTCCGGCGTATTCCACGGTCCTCCAGCGTCGCATCCAGCTCTGCTGCATGCAGGTGACAGGAGCAGCAGAAGACACAGCCGCTCCTGTCACCTGCACGCAGCTAATGAAGAGAGCCGTGTGATCGGCTGAGCTGTCACTGAGGTTACCTGGATCCAGCGGTGGATGCAGCGGTGGCCGCGGGTAACCTCAGTGACAGTTCAGCTGATCGCGCTACTCCCCTCATTTGCTGGTGATTTCCCCCCTCTCTCATACTCACCGATCACCGGTGCTGCACGGCGTTCACACTGCTCCGGCGGCTTTTCCTTTTTTGAAAAAGCCGGCCGCTCATTAAACAATCTCGTATTCCCTGCTTTCCCCGCCCACCGGCAAATGTGATTGGTTGCAGTGAGACACGCCCACACGCTGAGTGACAGCTGTCACTGCACCCAATCACAGCAGCCGGTGGGCGTGTCTATACTGTGCAGTAAAATAAATAAATAATTAAAAAATCCGGCGTGCGGTTCCCCCTATTTTAATACCAGCCAGATAAAGCCATACGGCTGCAGGCTGGTATTCTCAGGATGGGAAGCCCCACGTTATGGGGAGCCCCCCAGCCTAACAATATCAGTCAGCAGCCGCCCAGAATTGCCGCATACATTAGATGCGACTCCTTATTACCCCGATTTGCCAACGCACCAGGGCAAATCGGGAAGAGCCGGGTACAGTCCCAGATCTGTCACATCTAATGAATGCGGCAATTCTGGGCGTCTGCTGGCTGATATTGAGATATCCTGAGAATACCAGCCTGCAGCTGTATGGCTTTATCTGGCTGGTATTAAAATAGGGGGGGACCGCACGCCGGATTTTTTAATTATTTATTTATTTACACGGCACACAGAGCTGCGCGGCATTAAATGAAGTCGGGTGACGTTCACCTGCTGTCCCCAACGACCAGCTAGTCACTCTGCAGGTCAGGATCGCTGTTGCGTCGTTGGCCAGGTCTGCCTGTTTGACAGCTCACCAGAGACTTTGTAGCGATCCCGGCTAGGTTGAGATCGCAGGTTGGATCGCTAGAAAGTCTCAGTGTGTAAACCCAGCATAAGAAACAAGGCAATCAAACTCAAAATCAGTGATGCTGGTACTATGATAAGAAAACAGGGAGGCAGTGGTTTGTTCAGTGCTCTTTCACTCCCAGAGCACTTAACACCTCATTTACATATGAAAGAAAGAAGGGAATTTTGTTTACTTACCGTAAATTCCTTTTCTTCTAGCTCCAATTGGGAGACCCAGACAATTGGGTGTATAGCTACTGCCTCCGGAGGCCGCACAAAGTACTACACTTAAAAGTGTAAGGCCCCTCCCCTTCTGGCTATACACCCCCCCGTGGGAGCACGGGTCCCTCAGTTTTAGTGCAAAAGCAAGAAGGAGGAAAGCCAATAACTGTTTCAAAAACAAATTCAATCCGATAAACAATATCGGAGAACGTAACTTATCAACATGAACAACATGTGCACCCGAAAAACAAATACCCTAAGAAAAAACAGGGCGGGTGCTGGGTCTCCCAATTGGAGCTAGAAGAAAAGGAATTTACGGTAAGTAAACAAAATTCCCTTCTTCTTTTTCGCTCCTAATTGGGAGACCCAGACAATTGGGACGTCCAAAAGCAGTCCCTGGGTGGGTAAAAGAATACCTCGTGATCGGGCTGTCAGGCAGCCCTTTCTTACAGGTGGGCCACCGCCGCCTGCAGGACTTGTCTACCTAGGCTGGCATCCGCCGAAGCGTAGGTATGCACCTGATAATGCTTGGTAAAAGTGTGCAGACTCGACCAGGTAGCCGCCTGGCACACCTGCTGAGCCGTAGCCTGATGCCGTAATGCCCAGGACGCACCCACGGCTCTGGTAGAATGGGCCTTCAGTCCAGAAGGAGTCGGAAGCCCAGCAGAACGGTAGGCGTGAAGAATTGGTTCCTTGATCCACCGCGCAAGGGTGGATTTGGAAGCTTGCGACCCTTTATGCTGACCAGCGACCAGGATAAAGAGTGCATCCGAACGGCGCAGAGGCGCCGTGCGGGAAATGTAGATCCTGAGTGCTCTCACCAGGTCCAACAGATGCAAACCCTTTTCAAATTGGTGAACTGGATGCGGACACAAGGATGGTAAAGTGATATCCTGATTGAGATGAAAGGAAGATACCACCTTGGGAAGAAACTCTGGAATTGGACGCAGTACTACCTTGTCTTGGTGAAACACCAGGAAGGGAGATTTGCAAGATAACGCCGCCAGCTCTGACACTCTCCGAAGAGACGTGACCGCCACCAGAAAAGCCACTTTCTGTGAAAGCCGAGAAAAGGAAATCTCCTTCATAGGCTCGAAAGGTGGCTTCTGGAGAGCAATTAGAACCTTGTTCAGATCCCAGGGTTCCAATGGCCGCTTGTAAGGGGGAACGATATGACAAACCCCTTGCCACTGTTGGAAGGCTCGCAGAGCAAGATAGACTGCCTTCCATCCGACATAGTCAGCAGCTGCTGCTGACTAAACAGTGGAGCTATGCGTGCGTGTCTGACCTCCTTCGCACAAAGCAAAAACTGAGGGACCCGTGCTCCCACGGGGGGGTGTATAGCCAGAAGGGGAGGGGCCTTACACTTTTAAGTGTAGTACTTTGTGCGGCCTCCGGAGGCAGTAGCTATACACCCAATTGTCTGGGTCTCCCAATTAGGAGCGAAAAAGAAATCCTGATTTCTCAGGAATGCAACAGATGGCAGATATAAAGGTGTCCATGGATTTACCTATCACAAACCTGCATTTCCAGAAAGGCTTGATCTTACTGACAGATTCCCTTTAAGAGAAGCATAGTAACTGATGATGGTACAAGGGGTCACCAGTAAATGGGTTTCTCTTATGGCTGTATAAGGCCTTACAAAGATACTATTTTAGTGACGGAAAGGGAATCACTTTTCACTGAAGACTCCCTGCGGCTCTCCACAGTGAGGACAAATCATGAATATGGCAGCCGAAATCTCTGCTTCCTATACGCCATTATATGAATTTACTGGAAAGTGAGAAGGCGATGTTGATATTTAGGCTAAGGGTACCGTCACACTTTAGCGACGCTCCAGCGATCCCACCAGCGATCTGACCTGGTCAGGACCGCTGGTGCGTCGTTAGATGGTCGCTGGTGAGCTGTCAATCTGGGAGATCTCACCAGTGACCAGCCCCCAGCCCCCAGCGTTGCTGCGCTTGGTAACTAAGGTAAATATCGGGTAACCAAGCAAAGCACTTCGCTTGGTTACCCGATATTTACCTTGGTTACCAGCGCACACCGCTTAGCGCTGGCTCCCTGCACTCCTAGCCAGAGTACACATCAGGTTAATAAGCAAACCGCTTTGCTTATTTAACTGATGTGTACTCTTGCTACGTGTGCAGGGAGCCGGCACTGGCAGCGTGAGAGCGGCGTACGCTAGTAACCAAGGTAAATATCGGGTAAGCAAGCAAAGCGCTTCGCTTGGTTACCCGATATTTACCTTGGTTACAGCTTACCGCAGGCTGCCAGAAGCCGGCTCCCTGCTCACTGCACATTCAGTTCGTCGCTCTCTCGCTATCACACACAGCGATGTGTGCTTCACAGCGGGAGAGCAACGTCCAAAAAATGGTCCAGGACATTCAGCAACGACCAACGACCGGCAACCTCACAGCAGGGGCCAGATCGCTGCTCAGTGTCACACACAGCAACATCGCTAATGAGTTTACTGGTGCGTCACAAAAACCATGACTCAGCAGCAATCTCGCTATGTGAGAAGTACCCCTAAGACTACTTGGCGAGATGTGTTCATGACATGATTTGTCAAACAGGTCACTCTACAATGTTTTGAGCTGTAATTTTGCTATAAACCAACAATCAGATCACAGATAAGCAGCATGTAATGCATGTGACATCAGCGGCAGAAAATCAATCAAATGTGGACACATTTGTAACCCTGCAACAATCTCTGGTCTCAATGAGACACCATAGGAAGTGACAATGTCAACTTCTGCGATATATATGCAGTATAGCCCCGTCTAGAGAGGTTTTATCAATGTTCCTGATTTATACTGTGCATATATAAAATCGCACTGTACTAGAGAATCATGTTAAAAAATAATATACCGCATTAAGATTTTTTTTCCTGTTTTGTTGTACATTTTGTGGTAAAATGAATGGTGTCATTCAAGACTGCAACTCATCACAAAAAAACAAAAGTCGACGGAAAAAGAAAAAAGTTTAGAAGAAGTGGAGGAATAAAGAATAAAGCAAAAAATAAAGTTGGCCGCAGTGGGACGGAGGTAAGAAAATGAGGAGGAAAAGCTATAAAATCATGAAAAGCTACCGTGTTTTTCCAAAAATAAGACCTCCCCCAAAAATAAGCCCTAGCAGGGATTTTCAGCATTTTCGGAAAAAGGCTTAAATATAAGCCCTCCCCCGAAAATAAGCCCTAGTCCCGGATCAATAATGAAGTGTCCGTGCAGCTAAAAAAGATACAGATACTGCAGGACACTTCATTATAGACAGCGGCACCCGGCGATTACACTCAGCCGACACCGAGCAGAGGACCTGCAGTGATCACACACCCGCACACATCAGCTCTCACACACACACACACACACACACATCGGATCGCACACACACTCACCTCATCCAGTGACACCGCGCCGGGAGAATCCTGAGAGGCAGTGCGGTGCAGCGCGTTCGAACAGGACCTGCGGCCGGACACGTGACGTGTGTGTGTGTGTGTGTGTGTCTGCCATCGGCTGTGTGTGCCTGCGATCGGCTGTGTGTGCCTGCGATCGGCTGTGTGTGCCTGCGATCGGCTGTGTGTGCCTGCGATCGGCTGTGTGTGCCTGCGATCGGCTGTGTGTGAACTGCGATCGGCTGTGTGTGAACTGCTGTGTATATCTGTGATCTGCTGTGTGTGTCTGGGATCTTCTGTGTGTGTCAGCGTGTCAGCTAGCAGCAGGGTAGGACGGCGTGCAGCACCGACCGGAGATCACAGGAGGACCTGGGAACCACGCAGACGTCCTGGTCTGGTGAGTATGAGTCCCCTGGGAAGTGGGGGGTCTGCTATTTTGGGGGGGTAAACTTACCCCCAACCGTGTTTCTCCAAGAATAACACCTCCTCCAAAAATAAGCCCTAGCGCTTTTTTGGGGGGCAAAAAAAAATATGTCTTATTTTTGGAAAAACACGGTATATTCACTGCTTAAAGGGGTTGTCCACTACTTTTCATTGATAGCCTATCTTTAGGACAGGTCATCAATGCTTGACTGCCTAGGGTCTGCCACCCGGCATCCCTACCGATCAGATGCCCTCGGTGCCAGCCAGAAATACTCAGTCTTCTGATAGTGGCCACGGCCAGGTACTGCATGACTGCCTCACTTTGATTTGAATGGGACACGGATGTGCAGTACCCGACTGCTATCAGTTGATGGGGAAGCTACGGAACTGAGAATTTCCAACTGCCTGCGGCGGCACAGAGAACACCTGATCAGCGGGGGTGCCGGGTATCAGACATTAATTACCTATCCTTAGGATAAGCCATCAATGTAAAAGTAGTGGACAACTCCTTTACATTACCAGTTGGATATACCACCATCACTAAAGTGGTTCCCACTGTTTTCTGTTACTTCCTGCAGCGATGACATGCCAACCATTGCAGCTAATCACTGATTGTAGCATAATTACGACATGATTGCTGAGGGCAATGATTAGCTGCAGTGGTCACATGTCATTGCTGCAGGAGGAAAGCAGAGACCGGTGGCACTGCAGAAGGGTTAATATAGGCTACTATTACTATAGTAATATACTATTGTATAACACTTCTTTTGAGGTTTGAAATTTAAATAAAATCCCATAAACCCCTTTAACTTTACATATTTTTCACACTTGACTGAAGTTGTGCTGTAATGATAGTGCAGTCCGCAGTAATAGATCCAAACAATTTAAAGGGGGTTGTCTGGGACTTTAAAGGGAACCTGTCAGGTGCAATATACAGGCAGAACCAAGAGCAGTTCTGGGTGCATATTGCTAATCCCTGCCTAACCATCCCTGTATACACTAGCATAGATAAAGAGATCTTTAGAAAAAGTATTTCTAAAGATCTGTTACCGTATGCTAATGAGCAAGTAGCTCCTCATTAGCATGTTAGTAGACCCCTGTGGCTGTGCTATCATGATAATGAATGCGCAGCATCACACGATGATCACTCACCTCTCCTCCGCCATCACCGGATTTCAGCTCAGTGCGCATGACCCGGGAGTTTCGATCATGCGCACTATTTCAGTTTGAAGCCAGGACGCGTACACCCGACTTCATAGTGCACATGACCCAAACTCCAGGGTCATGCGCACTGATCCAAAATTCAGCGATGGCGGTGGAGAGGTGAGTGATCATCATGTGACACTGCGTATTCATTAGCATGATAGCACACCCACAGGGACGCTAATGAGGGAGACTGGCAGGGAGCTAACACCCAGGGGACTAGTCGCTGGCCTCATTAGCATACGATGTATGATCTTTAGAAATACTTTTGTAAAGATCTCTTTATCTAGGCTAGTGTATACAGGGACAGTTAGGCAGGGATTAGCAATATGCACCCAGAACTGCTCTTGGTTCTGGGTGCATATTGGACCTGACAGGTTCCCTTTAAGTCTGTGTGTGCACGTTGCGTTCAATTTCACAGCGTGTAATTCACTGCCTGTTCGTCTCAGAACGCAGCCGAAAAAGCTGCGTTCTGAGACGCATTCGGCAGAACGCAACGTGCGCACATTCCTGTAGAATTCATGCAATCTGGATGCTTTTCCCACTCTGTCTATGGCAGAGAAAGCATCCAGAACGCACATTTTTCACAGTGCGGTCCCACTGGGCTCTGCAGCATCCCCATAGACTTGCAGCAGAGCAGAGTGGGACCGCACTGTCAAAAAGAGCATGGCTGCCTGCAAGATAGTGCCGCGCGATCAGAATGAACTTCACCCAACTTCATTGTGATCGCGCGGCTCTGTGCGTGTGCCACGGCTTGATTTGCGGTCATACGTGAAGGACTCACTTGTAATCGCAAATCCCCTGAGTGACTGCAGTGATCCGCGTGATCAGCTGTGCTTTCACTCAGGTTACTCGCGCCCACAGCTGCAGTCCTCCACCTGAGACCTGTGGCCGCGAGTAATCTCAGTGACAGCACAGCTGATCACGCGACTCACTTCAGTTGCTGCATGGAGCTCACAGGAGCAGCGGTGTTCTACTGCTGCTCCTGTCAGCTTCCGATGTAGCAGAGCTGAGGGACCTTGCGTGGATTACGTCAGACCCGGAGGTGTTTTTGAAGGGTTAATAAAGTGGTGAAAGAGGGTGTTTTTTTGTCTTTTATTACAAATAAAGGACTTTTTGGATGTGTGTGTTTATTTTCTTTAACTTACAGGTTAATCATGGAAGGTATCTCGGGGAGACGCCTGCCATGATTAACCTAGGACTTAGTGGCAGCTATGGACTGCTGCCATTAACTCCTTATTACCCCGTTTGCCACCGAACCAAGGCAATTCGGGATGAGCCGGGTAAAGTCCCAGGACTGTGGCATCTAATGTATGCGGCAACTCCGGGCGGCTGCTGGCTGATATCGTTAGGCTGGGGGGCTCCTCATAACGTGGAGCTCCCTATCCTGAGAATACCAGCCTTCAGCCATGTGGCTTTACCCTGGCTGGTATCCAAATAGGGAGAGGGAGAGGGAGAGAGAAACACCTGCCTTTATGTTAAAAAAACATGCAGATCGCAACAATAATGCAGATTTGCTGGGGAATCAGAACGCATCCATTTTGACAATGTGACGCTGCGGCTCAAAACACTGCAGAGCCGGAAATGCAAGAAAATAAGCAACGTGCGCATGAGACCTAACACTGAAGGCCTAATCTTAGGAAGATGCGACACCCGGCACTGCTGTCCATCAGCTGTCCCCGATGCTACTGGCCATAACTACTCAGTTGTCCACGGCTGGGCACTGCACATGCACCCCCCTATTCGAATGAACAGGGGGCAGATGTGCAGCACCTGGCGAGGCCACTATTCTGTTGATGAAGCTGTGCAGCTCTGTATATGAGTAGTTCCAGCCAGCGGCAGCAGGAGATGTTGGTTATCAGATGTCGCTCCCCCACCGATCAGACATTGATGAGCATCAATGTTAAAGCTCCGGACAACCCTTTAAAACCTATCAGCTGCCAATACTTTATTATGAACTCCATCTTACCCGATCGTGGGATTGATGTTGGGATCAAAGCTGTCTTCTACAAACCTCCAGACGATGCTCGATTTTCCCACCCCCGTGTCCTGCAGAAAGAGCAGAGTATTAGCAGTCAGAGGTGTTTACAATGTGCAGAAGCCACAGGACCTGGATCAATAATGACTAACAGGGAAAGGGCAGTGACCGTTGTACCCAGTGGGAATGAGAAGTGATGCCAGGGCCTTTTTGTAACTTATGTTACCAGTAAATCTAATCACCTCGTCCACCATAGTGGGATGTTTTACCCTAGATATGATATATATCACTACACCACCATGCACTATCTACGGTGACAGTGCGCGACAGGCAAGAAACAAGCAGCATAACTAATGTACCACCCCTATGAACGTCTTTGTGAAGATTTTTTTTGTTGTTCATTTGCTTTCTAAATGTTAATTAACTTTCTAATGTTCACAAAAAAATTTGCACCATTTTTCTCCTGCAGAGTCCTGGGAGATGTGCAAAAATGTTACAAATCCGGTTCAGGTCTGACAGCTCACCCCAGCGCCTCCCTTCTCTCAAAGGTAGACATCACAGCAGGGAGGAAAAGGGGTAGTTCACAGATCTCAACCACGTAGGCAGGGAGAAAGTATGTACAGTCTCAGGGAGGGCAGAGAAAATAAAAAAAGGATATAGAGATATCTATCTATCTATCTATATATATATATATATACACACACACACACAAATAGAGAGAGCGCACATAAAGAAGGAGTAAATGCATGACTGAAGCTGTAATGACCTCAACTCCAGCCTATATCACTGGGTGAGACTCTCCTGCAGGTGAAACAAAAAATCTGAAAACTGCACAATAGGAGGTCTGAAGATGAATGAAGATATGAGCAATTCAGTGAGAAATTTTGTGGCTATCTACAGAGAATAAAACTGCACTAAAAACATATGTAAAAAAAAGAAAACAAAACAGAAACAATATCCCATGTCTTTATGGTTAAAAGGATTTAATAACTTAAAAGGGGTATTCCCGTCTCCAAGATCCTATCCCAATAATAATATCAGCAAATCCCTCCAATTAGAAATGTAATCTAGCTCTCCTGATTTAGCCATGTCTCTTACCTCATGTGCAGGGCATTGCACCTTAGGTATCCATGGTTACATCCACTCATAAGGTGACAGTTAGTTGCTCATGGTCGTAACCATGGATCCCTAAGCTGCAATGCCCTGCACATGAGGTAAGTAACATAACTAATCAGGAGAACTATACTACATTTCTGATATTGACACCTACTACATATTGGGATATTATCTTGGAGATGGGAATACCCCTTTACTGATCACTAGGATCATCAGTTATGGTTATTATTATTATTATTATTAGTTGTTCAAACCCATCACTGACAAGTCTAAGCAAAATCACAGCAGCAATTTGTTGGTGACCTAAATAAGCAAAATAAATAAAAATCTGTGCTCATTCACAACAATTCTTCCGTATTTATAGTGCCCATGTGCGAATTTTTCCCCAGAATGTATTCGAAAAAATTAAATGCAGCTCATCTTTCAACATTTTAAAAAAATGGTGTACAACAATGTGTGCTGTAGGCTAGAACTACTAGTTTCCACAATTAGCCCCTCTCTGCTGTTTTACACATTTTACATACAGTCCGCCCTCACATACAGATACCTACTGTTTGGGACAACAGTATCTATGGACTTTTGTAATTCAGAGAGACTGGTCTGATGAGATTCGGACAACTTTTATCCTGGACAAAGAGACCCCCACCCCCTATACCCGTCCTGTTATACTAGGCTCAGGGCAGAAGATGTTCGGCCACATTTATGGTTTAATTATATATATATATATATATATATATATATATATATATATATATATATATATATATATATATGTCTGGTGCAGTGGAGCCCCAATTCGATAACCGGTGCTGATAGTACGGTGGTGGTGGTGTTGGTGGGGGTGTTGGGGCACAGTAGCTAACACCTTGAGCAAAAGAAAAAACCCTAAATTACACCCCACCCACTATCCCTATATCCACTGGCCTGAAGATCCCATGGGCCAATGCAAAACCTATAGCAAAGTTTCCTAAGCGACCCAGTGCCATATATGACTGGTATCTTCTCTTATGGCGGAGGTGGCCTCAGGTCTCGTCAGGCACCAGGACTCCCATTATGACCACTGGCTCTGCCTCCTATAGCCACTTCCTATGCCCCATGGCAGTAAGTGTTTCCATACCTCTCGTCTACACGGCCCCTACATCACCAACCTCAGCCATAACAATCCTGTTGTGGCAGAATATGAATCTGGTGATACGGTGTACCAAATAAATAACATATAGGCATAATCTAACTATACAGGGTCACCTGCGCCCTACAGGACCCCTCTGTATATGATACCGCTGGCTCTGCCTCCTATAGCCACTTACTATGCCCCATGGCAGTAAATGTTTCCATATCTCTGATCTACGCGGCCCCTACATCACCAACCTCCGCCATAACAATCCTGTTGTGGCAGAATATGAATCTGGTGATACGGTGTACCAAATAAATAACATATAGGCATAATCTAACTATACAGGGTCACCTGCGCCCTACAGGACCCCTCTGTATATGGTACCGCTTATAATATAGGATACATTATAGCAGAGTACATCACAGGGGTCTTCAGAGGCCATGAAGCCCCCAAAACACTGCAAATCAGCAGCAAGGTGGTGACTTTCCAGCGATCATTACACAGGTGGCAGCAGGATGGGCAGAGGCTGGTGGCAGCGGAGCTGCACGGCCACACAAGCCACATCTGGCTGTCTGCAGAGCCCCGGGACGTGCCCGCTCGGTGTGAATGGCACCGCGCCCTGTCACTTACCCCCAGCAGGCAGACCTTCAGCTCCCGGAGCGCCATGGCCGCTGATATCTAATGGCAGTACCGGTACAGGCGCAGTCCTCGGCCTCTTCGGGCCTGCAGCCGTGCCCGCCTCCCCATCCCGCCCAGCACCTCCTCCCAGGGCCGTGCCCTCCGCCGAGCCCGCCTCCATTGTCCTCAGTCCGTGCCCCCAGCACTGGTCTTTTCACATTGGCTACAGGGAATTTCGGGGCTCCCAGACTCCAAGGCTCGGGGGCGATAGAAACCCCTGCACCTATTATAGTTATGCCCCTGGTGCAAAGGTTTTAACCCCTTCAGCCAATTATTTTTTCTTCCATTTTATTCTCCCCTCTTCCAACAGCTGTATCTTTTTAAACTGAATCTGTTCCCAGGTATTTGCTCCCCCATCTATGAGCAGCATAATGTAAAGGCAGAGACCCTGATTCCAGTGATGTGTCACTTACTCAGCTGTTTGTTGTCATTTTGATGCAATCACTGTTTCTCTGCTGCAGATCTAGCAGTTTTACAGAACTCATGAATATGCTGGACTACCTGCAGCACACCAAGTAGTCCTGTAATGGTAATCTATTGCTGATTAATCAGTGATTTTTATCAAAACTATACTAAGCAGCCCAGTAAGTGACACCGCTGGAATCAGGAAAAGAGGTGCTGTGATCACAAAAATGGCAATTCTGGAGTTTCACTTTTTTTTTCTATGTGACTTCTTTTTGTGTAATTTTATATTTCAAAGTACGGATTGTTACCAAATATTTTAATTGGATAATAGGAGTGAATTGAACTTTTATATATAAGAATAATAATAAATGTCATTTTTATAACACTAACATATTCTGCGGCACTTTACAATTCAAAGGGGATAAGTTCAGACATTACAGAATAACACAATTTTGGATATTTATATATTATATATCCTCTTGTGACGCCCCTGGTATTCAAGTCGTCACAGGGTAGTGCACGCTCTGTTACCTTAGTGCAGTATTCAAATCCCTCATGCTGCCTCCAACAGCAAATCAAATCCTATGAACACCCTGCACTACACCCACCACACACACACCAGTTGGCGGCTTGAGCGGAATAGGGTTGCCCACCTAGGGGTCAGGAAGGGAGGGTCAGGAGAGTGTAAGTGAAGTGAAGTGAAGGAAGTGGAGTGAAGAGGAGTGAAGTGGAGGAAGGAGGGAGCAGTGGCTCCCGAGAGTAGCTGTCTAGGTTGCAGGCAGTGTCTGGGCCTAGAGGAGTCGGACCCCCGGTCGCAGGGGATTGAGGCAAGGTGCCTAGGACCTGTCAAGAGGACGGTCAGCAGCCTGGTCCTATCTCCGGTCCGTGACCGAAGGCACGGCGGGGTACACGGACCCTAGGTCGGGGAGAAGCTTCAGGAAACTCGGCAATTAACCTGCGGAGAGCGGCGCCTTTATGGACTGTTCCCACTAGCTCCAGAATCGGGGCACTAGCGCAACGAGGGGGATAGGGCCTTCCACATACGCAGCCCACAAGATCCCAAGCGTGAGCCCTGAGAGCAGGCTCCAACACTTAGCCACAGTGGGAAGCGGGGCCTGGCAAGTTCCAAACTACTGGGCCACTTCACTCTCAACTCTGTGCCAGGAGGCAGGTCACAGATCACCAGACAGCACTGCAGGGGACGTTACCCGGAAGAGCTCCCCGAGAGAGGCAGCGGCACCTAGAGACTTGGTTTACCCGGTTGTCAGCGTCTGCTTATTGGCTGAGTGAGTACATGAGTGATCTCCCCGTCACGGCACCTAGTAGCACCATCCAGAGTCCCGGTGCCTACCCCTACCCGTGGAGGGTAATAACACCTTGCTGCCCCAATCCATCACCCCGGGTACTCCTAACAATGGCAGCAGCGGTACTCTCAATTACCGCACACCATGGGTGGCGTCATGAACTATCATCCCCCTGTAAATATCCCCTTTCACTTTAGAGTGTGGCCCAGAGCCACCGGGTGCGGAGACCCTCGAGCCACGAACGAACATTACCCACCGTTCCGAGCGGTTCGATACGCTGCTGGGGCGGCACACTCTCAGAGTCTAAAATGTAAGGTAAAAATTGATAAAGAAAGATGTTATATATTTACATTACATTTTAGACTCCAAGGGGATTTGAACCTGTGACCACTTGTACCATAGTACATACGGGGGTCAATATGTCACAACAAGTGCCTTCAGTAAGCCCCCAGCTGCCATTACAACCCATCGACTCACCATGGTCATAGTCTGAGCTAGATCCCACCACTGCTGTTGGAGGCAGGTGCCAGGTATACAGCATAGCTGGCACCTGCCTGGTATGGAGCGGGCTTGGCTCCTGAGCCCGCTTCATTCTCATGCGTAATGGTGTGTGAAGGGGTTAACTGACAACATAAGTGTGCCCACCTAAGCAATTACCTTACACTCCACCTGGAACATCTGGGAGTGCAGATTGTATGGCTCCTCACCAAGTCCGTGTGACTACAGTGAAGAGCTGTATTACATTGTGTGTCTGGTGGTCTGTACAGCTCCATATTTTTCCCCTTGATTCATTACTTTTTGAGGAAAAATAGCTTTGTACGAAGGGCTGCTGATAAATCTTTGGCTTTACCCAGAAAGAAATGAGATATGATGATGAAGCTTTACATTTATTCCACATTCTCTCCACTGATGTCAACACACTTCTTACATCGGTATTCCAAATTCTGTAAGCCTAGCAAAAAGAAGGATTTCGGTTGTGCCTCAAACCAGGCATCTGTTGCAGCCATGGCATCAGAAATGGTGTGAAATTTGGTACCCTTGAGGTGTTTCTTCAGGTTTGGAAACAGATGATAGTCAGATCTGGTGAATAGGGTGGGTGGTCAACCAGCTGGAAGCCCAGCTCTGCCAGTTTTGCCGTGGTCACTTGTGCAGTGTGAGGCATTGTCTTGCAGGAACAAGATTCCTTTGGACAGCTTGCCGCACCTTTTGGCCTTCACAGCTGCCTTCAATTGATCCAAAACTTCAACGTAATACCTTGCATTGATGGTGGAACCCTTTTGAAGGTAGTCCACTAGCAGAACACCCTCCTTATCCCAGAACACAGACGCCAACACCTTAGTGGCTGATTTTTTTCACCCTGAACTTCTTTGGATGAGGAGAACCACTGTGCCTCCACTCATTTGACTGTACCTTGTTTTCAGGGTCATACAAATAAATCCAGGTCTCATCCATAGTTGATCCAGGGAGTTCTTATCATTCCGGAAATGCTGACAAATGGACCGGATAGTTTTCACTCGCATGCTTCTCTGATCTGTTGTTAAACATTTGGGGAACCACTTTGCAGATAGCTTCCGCATATTCAAATGTTCATGGATAATGACACAATCATGTTCACGTGAAATCCCCATGATGGCTGCTATTGCTTTAGCTGAAATTCGTTGATTCTCCAGTATGAGGTTGTGCACAGCACTGACAATCTCCACAATAGCAACCACTTTCGGTCGTCCAGGACGTTCCTCATCATTAGTGCTGAAGTGGCCCGTTTTAAATTTGGTAACCCAGTTAACTTAACTGTGGAATATGAAGGGCATTGATCCCCCAATGTCTGCAACATATCACAGTCAATATCCTTTGCGCACCTTCCTTGCAGAAACAAAAAAATTATCACTCCTCTGCTCCCAGTTGCTGTGAATATCGCATTAGACTCCGACATTTTGTTTTTCCGCATGCATAGAACACTGATGCCATAAGAAACAAACGCAAAATTTTGAAAACATATATTAGACATGTGATATAACATTCGTTACCAAAGAAACAAAAAAAAATTACAAAGACTTAGCAGCCCCTCATAAAACAGTATGTAGTGTGGCGCCCCTGAAGCTTCAGTCGCCACAGAGGTACTGCACCTCAACCAGAGGTGTGGTATTCCATCCTTTGTATGGAAGAGGTCATCCACCGGTATGCACACAAAACACAGACACTCTCATTAGCAACACTTCACTGGACCGTGGTTTGGGCAAGTTGCACCTTTGATGGCTCCATAGGAACGCACAATCCAGGCTAGGCTGGGGGGTGGAGTCTAGTTAGTGGGAGCACACTGTAGGAAATTGTACAGTCGAAAAGGAGCAGTGGAGGAGTGAAGACCTGCGGTCTGGAACTGGTGCAGCTCGACCCAGGCGCAAGACAGAAGGGGTCCTAAAGACAATAGGAAGTGCGCCATACTCCCATGGCCTCGTTCCACATACAGTAACGGAGTGGAATGACTAGACCGCAGATCGGGGACTGGTCCCTAGACTAGAGGAGAAGAACCAATGTGCTCCGCTAGTAAAACCAGAGGCTGAGGACCATTTAGTACCAAAGCCAACTCTGCACACGAATCCGCTGTAAAGTGACCACATAGGTCCAAGGGCTAGAGCTTCAGGCCACCCCAACAGGGCCCGCGGACCCTGGCTCAGGGCACTATTGCGTAGGCGCGGGACAGGCGGGAGAGAAGTCAGCGCAGGAAGACGACCAGGGAAGGAACACTAGAAGGGTGCATCGGTCTTGACCTCCAAACTATCCGAGATGGGCTGGAGCCCATTACAGTAAAACTCCAGCACTCCAAAAGACGGCCACTAACATCATGTTACCTTGGAACCTGCTAGAGTGAGTAAAAACCTTGAGACTGCATCCGTGTCGCTCTGTTATTCGCCTGCACCTCCGGCCTTCACCCCCGCCATCACCTACTACTACCACCATCCGCCCTGTGGCCCGGCTCTGCCTGTGGAGAGCTACACCATCTAAGCTGTGTCACCACCTGCCCCAGAGGTTCCCATTCCGCGGCGGCACCTAACTTACCGCATACCACAGGTGGCGTTACGAATAAACAACTATCATCATTCCTTTTATATTTAAACAACACCGCCGGGGTCACGGAATGGGCCTCGCCACCGCAACGTCCCAGAAACAGAACCGCAGCCAGGTAACGAGGGCCCCACGGCCCCGGTGCAGGCGTGTCACATCCAATGAAGCATGTCATATGGTGGCACAATATAGCACCATAGAAGTCTATTAGTGCCATGTTACTGCTCTGCAAATCCAGAACATTTTACCGAACTATAATGCGGTGTAGGGTAACAAGCATAATACAGATCTGTGTCATGTCACGTGTCATGTATGTGTTTGCTCACATCTCCGTATAACTATGACAAGTGCAATGCAAGAAAAAAAAGTATTACACTCTCACCCATGACCCATATGCCCTGGAAGCGTGGCACGCCAAATCCCACTAATCAATGGTTCTCACATCTTTCAGTCGCAAGCACAATTGAAGCATTGTTTGTCGGCGCTGACTTCTGAGTCTGAGCGATGTCTGTAGTGTGATCACACTGGTGACATCACTCTTCAGTGCCTCATAGGCGGCAAACAACGCTGGTAATAAGGCATAAGACACACGGTATGAAAATCGGAGCGAGTGGAATGCAATAAAACATCGCATTTCACTCGGACCAATATTAGCCTATGTGTCAGCACCCATGAGCGATTATTTTCTCAGTCCTAACTGGACCGAGAAAACAATCGCAGCATGCTGAGGGTGCAATGCGATCCTAGATTCTCTCACACCAATTCAAGTCTATGGGGCAAGAGAAAAATCGCACTGCACTCGCAGTACACCGGTGTACCGCGAGTGCAGGGCGAGAATGGCAAATAAATCCCTCCCTCCCCTCCGCAGCGCTGGCTTGCTTCTCCTCAGCGCCGGCCCTCCCCTCCTGAGTGCTGGCCCGCCCCCCGCAGCTGAGGTCCGATCAAATGATCGGACCTCAGTCGCAGTGACACTCGCATGACACTCGGCTCCCACTGTGCTGCTAGCGTGAGCCGAGTGTCATGCGAGGATCGCATTAGTCCTCTGTGTGGCCCCGGCCTAAGTGCTCCAATGTAGCTGAAGGCACCGAAGAGGAACAGTATTTGGTGAGGGCGGCAGTATCTATTGACACAGTATGTAGTGACAGAGGGTGGGGAGCGAGAAGTATTTATAGACACAGTATGGGGTAGAGAAGGTGAGGGGTGATATATGAGGGTGAAGTGGGAATGTATACAGATATAGTGTGGGGAGCGCTTGGGAAATATATACATGGTATGTGGGGCAAACAGGAAAAATTTTGAGGACACAGAATAAAGAGCGAGGGGGCAATTTGAGGACACGATATGAGGAGCAAGTGGGCAGGATTGGTGTGGACACAGTATGGAGAGCGATGGAGAAATGTATATGGACACAGTATGGGGAGTGAGGGGGGCTGTGTACAGAGGTAGTGAGGAGAAAGTAAGGGATGAGAAAAATGTGAGGGGGCACAGAATAGAGACTGGGTAGTGGAGGGGAGGGCAGTATGGTGAGGGGGCAAAATGGGAGGACAGTGAGGCCATAGCGAAGAGGGGGAGTGTGATGAGATGGCACAGTATAGACACTAAGCAGTATAAGGGGACACAGTGTGAGAGGACAGTGTGAAGAGTAGGCTCAGTATGGAAAGGAGAGGGTAGTGTGGAGGGCACGTACCATAAGAGGGACAGTGTGTAGGTCATATTTTGTGCAGAGAACACAGTGAGGGGCCATTATTTATTCAGGGGCACAGCATAGGGTAGATATTTTAATATAGGAGTATTCTAATCATTCTGCTATTTTTAAGGGCATCGTGTTGGGATGTGCTGCAGAAGACCGGAGAGAATGGACGTCTGCAGAGACGAACTGTGAATGTGAAAAGTAATCATGGCGTCAGGACAAGATGAAGAATAGAAAGAAACGACTCTGATCAGAGACAACATCATCTATAAGGTACCTTAATGTAAATGTTTATTTGTGATACTATGTCTCATCATTAAGCCTCGGTCGCACTTGCGCATTGCTTCCGATGTAAGAACAATGGAACCCCCGCTGATCAGCTGTTCTTGGTGCAGGTGGCTAGAAATGCTTATTTCCGGATCTGCTCCATCTTCTGATAGTGTTCGCGGCCAGGTACTGCACATCTGCCTCATTGATTTTAATAGGAGGCTGCTACCACAATCAGAAGATAGAGCAGATCAGGCCACCTGCCACCACCGGCACAACACCTAGAACGATTGGTGGGGTGACAGGTGCTGAACCCCGGCCAATCAGACATTGGTAACCTATCCTAAAGAAAGGCCATCAATGTTAAAGTAGTGTACAACCTCTTTAATAAAGTCTTGTGCCGTCTGACAAGTTAAGGGTTACTATGTTTTTATTTGTTAGCAGCATTAAAGGGGTTGTCCAAGTTTGTGATGAGCCTGCAGTCACTCTATGTTACTGCAGACTTTTGAATTCTCACAGTGCATGATGTCAGGATTCTCTGGTGCCGACGATGGGAGTGGGAGGTTACGAAACTGCAAGTATGCGATTTACATACATGTAGTCAAGTGCCGACTAAACATGCATGGTCTCATTCAATGAAAATGAAATGAGTGAGGCTGGACACGTCAAATCAGAATGTGGCCAGACTTTCATCTCAAACCTGGACAAGCCCCTTAATTATAAAATTAAGCAGTGTAGTATCCCCAGTTCAAACAGCATGTAATATACTCACTGTCAGAATTCAGTTTTGCTTGCTGGTTCACTACATGACCACCCAACTACTTGCATGTGACAACTGGCTTTTCTTCCTACCTTTCTCATTGAACATTGAGAGAATTATTAAGAGAAGCTTGTTATCATGTCAGGGCTGGCATCAGCACCCGTCACACCCGGCAAATGCAGGGGCCCTGGGCTGCCGGGGGGGCTCACTTGCAGTGGCAGAAGTGGGGTACCGCTAATTGCAGCAGGCCACGCCACTGCTAATCAGGGGGGCCCGGTGCCCGCGCTGTCACTGGCTTCCCCCGCTGAAGATTGCACTTTCAATTGTATCGGCATCGCAGTTGCCAAGCTGCGGGGAACGAGAAGAAGTGAGTATGAGTATGTATTCAAACACAGTGGCCAGATGACTATGAGGTGCATTAAATGATAGGGGGGCTGTATACTACATGAAGGTGCCTAATGCTATCTGGCTCTGCATTGTGCTATATGCGGGCTGTATACTACACGAGGGTGCCTAATGCTATCTGTGTCTGCATTGTGTTATATGGGGACTGTATAATACATGACGGTGCAAAATGCTATATGGAGCTGCATTGTACGATATGGGTGTGCATTGTGCTATATGCCAGCTGTACAGTACATGAGTGTGCCTAATGCTAACTAGGTCTGCATTGTGCTATATGGGGGCTGTATACTACATGAGGATGCCTAATGCTATATGGGTCTGCATTGCGCTATATGGGGACTGTATACTACATGACGGTGCATAATGCTATATGGGGCTGCATTGTACGATATGGGTTTGCATTGTGCAATATGCGGGTTATATACTACATGAGGGTGCCTAATGCTATCTGGGTTTGCATTGTGCTATATGCGGGCTGTATACTACATGAAGGTGCCTAATGCTATCTGGGTCTGCATTGTGCTATATGCGGGCTGTATACTACATGCGGGTGCTTAATGCTATTTGAGCCTGCATTGTGCTATATTGGGGCTGAATACTGACTCGCCCACCCCAGGGCTAGGGGACACCCGGTGCCGGGCCGGACTAGTCCGGTGGTAGTCAGTGGTGGCTGGGCCCGGCTCCGTGGCCCTGGTGGGTGTCAGTTGAATATGTGGCTGATGAGTTGAAGTTAATGTTCGTGACGCCACCTGTGGTATGCGGCTATTAAGCCGCCGCTGCTATGGGAGAACTCCGGGGTGATGTTATGGCAGCTATGATGTTACTGCTCCCCACAGGTGGAGCGATGCCCCGGGATACAGTTGGTGCCCGTGAAAGTCTATGGTGTTGTGTGGCTAACACGGTGCAGGGCCGACAGGCGAGGAAAGAACCAGGCACAAACAACAGTCTCTTTACCTTCTCCTCTTTTACTCTGGGAACAGTCCAGTCCTGGGAGACCGTTACAGGTGGTGATGGGGATCCGGTCGGCCTGGAAGTACTTGGGATGATCTTTCTGGCCAGCTGAGTATGAGGCCTACTCCTGTACTTTGCTTTGTGATGATAGGACCCTGCTTCTCTGAATCCAGCAATGGCCCTCTTTGCTGCTGGGACCGATGGCACGTCCCTTCTTTCTGTAGGTGGCTGCGCAGACCCTCTCTCTGGTGCTTCTCCGCTGGAGTCCACACCGGGCCCTGATGCTGCAGCTGTACCTTGGATGTTTCTGGGCCAGGGGCTTGCAGCTCTCCTGCCCTTCGGACTCGGCTACCAGGGGCGGATTTTATACCCTGGCAACCACAGACTCCGATGTCTGAGTCTCTCTGCTGCCTCTCAGCTATTCCTGCTTCTCTGGGCCAAGCTGCTCCAGCTCTAGGCCCCAGATTCACAGGACAGCTCACTCTGCGTCTGTTCACTTCCACTACTCCCTACAGACTGGCTGCACTTCCTCCCTCTGGTCAGGTAGAGGAAGGCTCCCTGGAATTCCAGGTTCAGAGCTCCCCCTGCTGGCCGGAGGGAGAACTGTGTTGGGTGTTAAACCTGCTGGCCAATGGATCTCCCAATTACCTCCAGGCTCAGCATTAACCCTTTGGGAGGGCAATGCTGCTGTGGCGACCAGGTCCTAGGGCGCCACACTCCCCCTTAGTTAAATTCAGTACTCCCGGACTGTGGAAACAAAACATAACATGTCATACATTTCATCCCAATATGGGAGGCACATTATTTTTAACGTTACAACTTCAGACAGTACTATAAGAGTCCAGTGTGGCTCCCTGCCGGGTGTCCATTACACTGCTCCATGGGGGACCCGCCGCGATCAAACCCCCAACGTAGGCTCTGGGCGTGCGTCAGAGCATTGATGACCCCACTCTATGCACGCCGGACGGGTTTTTCTTCAGGGGTGTTGAGCACACTGGTGCTAACTATAAACAATTTAGGTGTTGGCCACCCATAGTCCAGTGGCCCAATTGTCCATTTTCGCAATCACAAAAAAAAACATTTTGTACACGACATTACAGACTTTTCACATAACTATTTACATTCTAATAAATACTCTTTCTTTATATAGTTGATTCCCTATACCTTAGAGGGGGTTGTCCCCGAGTGCTGCGTTGAGACCTGCGTAGCTCTGGTGTTTGTCCCTGACTACTTAGTGTGTCTCCTATCTCAGCACTACCGGTAGGCCTAACCCCAATAGGTATGCATGATGATTGCCTATGTGGTCTAGGAGTCGCCAAGGGTATGACAGGTTCACCACTGACAGGGGGTTGATCCTCCTGTTCCACTGCTGGCGTGTCACCGCGTGTCGGGGCGGACGGTTCTTTGGGTGGATCCGGAACCTGTTCTGTTTCTGGCTCGACCAACTGTGGGAACGTCAGGACCGGTACCACTACGGCACCATTTATGCGGGTCCAAGTCTTGGGGAATTTGCCGAGGATCGTTTGTATCATCTCTTCCCCTTCTTCTCGAACTTCCTCCACTTCCCTTTGAACTTTGCACCGCTCAGGGCACGTCTTCAGGCGGTCTCTGGATATTGCTTGACAAGTCTTGCCTTCGTCCTTGCTTATGAGGCACACCTTACTGTTGTCAAAGTTGGAGGGGATAATGGTGTAGGGCTCGTTCTCCCACTGATCATCCAATTTATGCGTCCTCCGCTTCTTCTTGAGGACTTGTTCTCCAGGTGCTAAGGGAGTTGCTGGGGCCGTTTGATTGTACTGCTGCTCTTGTCTTGTTCTGGCTTGAGACAGGCTCCTCTCTACGCATTCCTGGACCTTACGGTACTGCTGCTGCCGTTCTGTATCCCAATCCTCTATTTCTTGAACCGCCTCAGGCGACACAGTCCCCATCTCAAAGTCTACAGGCAACCTGCCAGGTCTGGCTCGCATCAGGTAAGCGGGGCTGCAGTTGGTCGAATTTACTGGGATATGGTTGTACAGGTCGACCAGATCTGGCAGCTTCTCTGGCCATTGGTTCCTTTCTTCCAGAGGTAGAGTCTTCAGCATATCAATAACCACATGGTTCATTTTCTCGCACAGTCCATTGGTTTGGGGGTGGTACGGTGTTGTTCTGATTTTCTTACAACCGTACATGTTACAAAACTCTTGGAACACCTCCGCCTCGAACGCAGGGCCTTGATCGGTCAGTACCCTTTCCGGATAACCGTGAGGCCGGCAAAAGGATGCCTGGAACGCTTTAGCTGCTGTTCTGGCTGTCTGGTCCTTCACAGGCACTACTACCAGGAAACGAGAGTAATGGTCCACAATTGTGAGGGCGTACACATAGCCTGACCGGCTTGGTGTTAACTTCACGTGGTCCAGGGCCACCAACTCCAGGGGCTGCTTCGTAACAATTGGCTGTAGGGGAGACCTTTGGCTGGCATCATCCTTCCGCCTCAGGTTACACGGGCCACAGTCTCGGCACCACTTCTCGATCACCTTTCTCATGTGCACCCAATAGAACCGATCACGGAGTAGGGCCTCCAACTTCTTCCACCCAAAGTGGCCTGCGTTATCATGATAAGCTGCTAGGACCATTGGAGCATCCCTCTGCGGAACCACGATCTGCCAGACAAGTTCATTTGTTCGCCAGTTGACGTGTCTCTTGCAGAGCTTGCCTTGGTAGGTGAACAGTCGTCCCCTCTCTTTCCACAACTGCTGGGCTTCTTCTGGAGCATCTGGACCAAGATGAGTCTCAGCTTGTGCTAGCTTTTCTTTGACCAATCGCACCGCCGGGTCACCGTTCTGTGTCTCTTCCCAATTATGGTGGAGTAATGGGTTAACCGGGACCTCGTGTTGGCTCGAGCGCTTCACTCCCACAGCATGCTCACACTGGGAAACGCCCTGATGATGGAAAGCCGGTAACTCTATCTCTTCGAGTTCATCCAGGTCTTCTCCAGATTCGGGTAAGTGAGGCATTCTGGACAGCGCATCAGCATTGTTATTCTTCTTGCCAGCCCGGTACTTGATGGTAAAGTCAAAGTTAGACAGCCGGGCCATCCATCGCTGTTCCAACGCCCCTAACTTGGCTGTTGCCAGGTGTGTCAACGGATTGTTGTCCGTGAAGATGGTGAACTTGGCCGACGCCAGATAGTGTTTGAAGCGTTCAGTCACTGCCCAAACAATAGCGAGGAACTCCAGCTTGAAGGAACTGTAATTTTCTGGATTCCTTTCTGTGGGCCGAAGCTTCCTACTGGCGTACGCTATCACCTTCTCCCTGCCTCCCTGCACCTGGGACAAAACGGCTCCCAGGCCCACGTTGCTGGCGTCTGTATACAGTACAAACGGCTGGCTGTAGTCAGGGTAGGCCAGAATTTCTTCTCCCGTGAGAGCCCCTTTCAGCTGGACAAAGGAGGTTTCTAGTTGGCTGCTCCATTCAAATGGAGGGCTCTGCTTCTTAGCCTGCTTTGGCTGGCCCACCAGGAGATCTTGAAGGGGCGCTGCTATCTTGGTGAAACCATCAATGAACCTTCGGTAGTAGCCCACCAGCCCAAGGAACTGCCGCACCTCCTTTACCGTGGTGGGTCTTGGCCAGTCCTTGATTACGGTGACTTTCTCCGGATCAGGTGCCACACCTTCTGCGCTGACCACATGACCCAGGTACTGTACCTTTGGCTTCAAGAGGTGACATTTGGACGGCTTGATCTTCAGGCCATATTTTGACAAAGACTCGAACACTTCTGCTAAGTGCTTCAGGTGGTCTTCATAAGTCTTGGAGTAGACTATGACGTCATCCAGGTACAACAGCACGGTTTCGAAGTTGTGGTGGCCCAAGCAGCACTCCATCAACCGTTGGAATGTCCCTGGGGCGTTGCAGAGCCCGAATGGCATGCAGTTGAACTCGCAGAGGCCCATCGGCGTCGTGAATGCAGTCTTCTCCTTGTCCGCCTCTGCCACGGGAACCTGCCAATACCCACTGGTGAGATCCAAGGTGGAGAAATAGTTAGCTGACTTTAAGGCTGTTAGTGACTCCTCTATTCTGGGTAGGGGATAAGCATCTTTATGTGTAATGCGGTTAATTTGCCTGTAATCTACACACATTCTCATTGTACCATCCTTTTTCTTTACGAGCACTAGTGGAGCTGCCCAGGGGCTACAACTATCTCTGATAACCCCAGCCTCCTTCATTTCCCGTAACATTTCTTTGGCACGCTGATACTGTGCGGGGGGTACAGGGCGGTATCTCTCTTTAACGGGAGGATGATCACCCGTGGGGATTTGATGTTTAACCCCTTTCACCTGCCCAAAATCTAGGGGGTGTTTGCTGAAGACCCGCTCGTACTCCTGTACCACCCGGTAAACCCCATTCTTTTGGTGTGAGGGGGTGGAGTCGGTGCCCACATGTAAGTTTTGGCACCAGTCTTCCAGCTGCCCCTTGGAGCCCTTGTCTTCCGCCTGGTCGGACGGGATCAAGGGTTCCACTGCTTTGATGGTGTTGTTGCTGACAGTGTACAGTTTTGCTACAGTGGCGTACCGGGGCAATTTGGCTTCCTCCTCCCCACAATTCAGGACACGGATGGGCACTCTCCCCTTGCGGACGTCTGCTACCCCTCTGGCTATCAGGACTCCAGGCCTACTGTCTGAATACACCGGTTCTACCAAGGCATGGTAATCCTGACCCTTGAGGCCTATTGCTGCCCGACACCATATCAACATTTCACTTCTTGGGGGTATTGCAATGGGTAGGGGGTCACTTACCCTCACACTGCCAATTTCTCCTCCGGCCAGCTCCACCTGCTGCCTCCTCATCAGGGCTCTGATCTCCCTCTGTAGGGCACGCTGCTGCCCGGAGCTGGCAGTTTCAGACGCCTGCTGCAACAAAATTATCACTTCGGCAATACAATTTTCTATCACATTTGTACCAATGGTTACCAGCGGGTCAGATTCTTTGCGATCAATATCTACAATTATCATCCCCTGACATGGCAATTCCACCCGCCCCACTTTAATGGTTACTTCTTTATACCCAATTTGAGGTAAGGGCTGACCATTACTGGCCACAATTGTTAAATCATCATCTGGGCCATGGTCAATGTCTGAATCAGCCCAATATCTTTTGTACAGTTTATAGGGGATGGTCGTTACCTGGGACCCAGTATCCAGGAGGGCATTCAAAGGGATCCCATCCAGCACAATAGGAAGGACCGGTCGTCCTCCCACATACTTGCTGCGGCTGGGGGTTGAGCCGGGCTTCCTTACACCTGGGGGTCGGCTCCTGGCCCCAGGCTCGGCCCATTTAAAGGACAGTATCGTGCAATGTGGCCCGCCTGGCTGCAGCGGCGGCAGATCGGTTGTCCCGTTGAATCATACCGGTCTGTGTCTCTGCCTCGGGTCGGCGGAACCCTCCTCTGTCGCATCCATGGGACGTCATCTGGGCTGGAGGCCAACTCGATTTTTGCAGGCGATGGGGTCACTTGTAGGGACTGCACGATCTTGGCAAGGGCAGCTACAGTCTTGGTCAGCTCCTGGAACTGCTGTCTGAGCTCTGCAGTGGGATCCTTATCCAGGGACTGCGCCTCAGCCCCTGCAGTGGCTCGTGTTGCAGGCACCACCCCGGGGTACGTGATAGCAAGAGGCCGGAGGGGCACTGGGTCATTCGGTGTAGATTCTCTCAGTACCCGGATGGCCTGGTCCTTAAACTTTGCAAAGTCCAGAGCAGGGTTCTGCAGGACCATGATACGCAGCTGGGTCCTGTGGGCATCTGACAGGAGCCCCTCTATGAACTGCTCAGTTAGGAGTTTGTGTTCTTCACGTACACTCTCTGGGTCCACTTGTTTAACCGCTTTCAGGGCCTCCTGCAGGTTTAAGGCATAGTCCCTTATGCTGTCTGTGGGCCGCTGCTTGCACCCAAAGAATCTCATCTTTATCTCTGCTGCGGTGCGGGTGTCAAAAGTACTCTTTAGCTTGGCCAGTATCTGGGTTACTGTCCCTTTATCTGTATCAGGCCAGGACTTCACTTCACGCTGGGCTGCGCCGGCTAGCTGTCCCATTAATATGCCCACCTTCTGGCTCTCAGTCAGCGGATACACCCGGAATAAGCTGTGCAGGCTTTCTCTGAAGTCGCTCAAGGTATGGGACTCCCCGGAATACTGCGGCAGCCATTCTGCGCCCGGTATGTACGGCATGGTGATCGGCATTACCGGCGCTACAGCGGGGGATGGGGCGACGGCGACAGGGATCGCTTCGGCGGGCGCTGCGGCGTCTCGGGCTATGGCAGCCACCTGCCCTCCCTCTGCGTCGGACATCTTCCTCCCCCTTAGTGAACCTTACCAGGCTCCGTTCACTTTTCAAATTTCCTTCCGGGTCGCGCGGGGTTAACAGCGCTCTGCTCTGATGGCGCGCTCCCTTCGCGCTCTTTGTCAGGCACGCCCCCCTTCTTCCTGCGCTCAGTGAGGATAATGGCGGCGGCAGTTTTCAAACAGTGAAACACGCAGTAATACAGTCTTTAAAGCGCAATTATTCAGGCGCACAGTACCCGGTGGAACCGGGCACGAAATCCTGTTCGTGACGCCAAAAGTTGACTCGCCCACCCCAGGGCTAGGGGACACCCGGTGCCGGGCCGGACTAGTCCGGTGGTAGTCAGTGGTGGCTGGGCCCGGCTCCGTGGCCCTGGTGGGTGTCAGTTGAATATGTGGCTGATGAGTTGAAGTTAATGTTCGTGACGCCACCTGTGGTATGCGGCTATTAAGCCGCCGCTGCTATGGGAGAACTCCGGGGTGATGTTATGGCAGCTATGATGTTACTGCTCCCCACAGGTGGAGCGATGCCCCGGGATACAGTTGGTGCCCGTGAAAGTCTATGGTGTTGTGTGGCTAACACGGTGCAGGGCCGACAGGCGAGGAAAGAACCAGGCACAAACAACAGTCTCTTTACCTTCTCCTCTTTTACTCTGGGAACAGTCCAGTCCTGGGAGACCGTTACAGGTGGTGATGGGGATCCGGTCGGCCTGGAAGTACTTGGGATGATCTTTCTGGCCAGCTGAGTATGAGGCCTACTCCTGTACTTTGCTTTGTGATGATAGGACCCTGCTTCTCTGAATCCAGCAATGGCCCTCTTTGCTGCTGGGACCGATGGCACGTCCCTTCTTTCTGTAGGTGGCTGCGCAGACCCTCTCTCTGGTGCTTCTCCGCTGGAGTCCACACCGGGCCCTGATGCTGCAGCTGTACCTTGGATGTTTCTGGGCCAGGGGCTTGCAGCTCTCCTGCCCTTCGGACTCGGCTACCAGGGGCGGATTTTATACCCTGGCAACCACAGACTCCGATGTCTGAGTCTCTCTGCTGCCTCTCAGCTATTCCTGCTTCTCTGGGCCAAGCTGCTCCAGCTCTAGGCCCCAGATTCACAGGACAGCTCACTCTGCGTCTGTTCACTTCCACTACTCCCTACAGACTGGCTGCACTTCCTCCCTCTGGTCAGGTAGAGGAAGGCTCCCTGGAATTCCAGGTTCAGAGCTCCCCCTGCTGGCCGGAGGGAGAACTGTGTTGGGTGTTAAACCTGCTGGCCAATGGATCTCCCAATTACCTCCAGGCTCAGCATTAACCCTTTGGGAGGGCAATGCTGCTGTGGCGACCAGGTCCTAGGGCGCCACAATACTACTCTTGAAGGTGCCTAATACTATCTAGGTCTGCATTGTGCTATATGCGGGCTGTATACTACATGAGGGTGCTTAATGCTATTTGAGTCTGCATTATGCTATATGGGGGCTGTATACTACTTGAAGGTGCCTAATACTATCTGGGTCTGCATTGTGCTATATGGGGGCTGTATACTACATGAGTGTGCCTAATACTATATGGATCTGCATTGTGCTATATGGGTGCTGTATATTACATGAGGGTGGGTAATACTATATGGGTGTGCATTGTGCTATATGGGGGCTGTATACTACATGAGGGTGCTCAATGCGATATAGGTCTGCATTGTGTTATATGGGGGTTGTATACTACATGAGAATCCATAATGCTATATGGGTCTGCATTCTACGATATGGGTCTGCATTGTACTATATGCGGGCTGTATACTACATGAGGGTCCATAATGCTATATGGGGCTGCATAGTGCTATATGGAGGCTGCATAATGCTATATGAGGGCTGCATAGTGCTATATGGGAGCTGCAAAGTGTTATATGGGGGATGCATATTGCTATATGGCGGCTACATAATACTATATGGGGGCTGCAAATACTATATGGAGGACTATGAGGGCTTCATAGCACTATATGGAGGAATATGGGGGCTGCATACTACTATACTGTAACGCCTGCCTGGATCAACAGGCTCAGGTGGTATGTAATGGACAGACTAGAGGGAAGCCACTCACCAAGCAGGACCCCCAGAACCCTGAAACCTTTTAACCCCTATACAGGGATTTGGAATTACACAGGGCCCTGGAGATCACTACCTGTGGAAGGCTGCAGTCCGATGAGAGTAGTCGTCAGGCTGGGTCAAACCAGGAATAGCAGAACAGGGACAGAATCGGCAGACAAGGACGTAATCAGAAAACGTAGCAGAGGTCAAATCCGGATCGGGCAGCGAGGTACAAAAACAGCAGGCAGAAGGCTAGTCAGAAAACACGCAGAAGTCAGCACACAGCAATCACAAAACAGAAAAGGGCGGATCAGGAGGCAGGAAATCAGAACTATCTCTGGCAGAGGTGAGCAGACAGGAGGGGAGCTAAGAAGGGTGTGGTGTCTTCCCATTGGCTGTAGCTGAACGCTGGCAACTTTAGCTGGAAGACACACGCCACCCACAGTCAGCCAGTGGTACTGCAGATCCCAAGATAACCCAGCCCAGTGGATAATCGGAGCCTGCGCCCACCAGTGCCGCTGGCATCGACTCCTCTCCCATCACCAGCAGGAACACGGCTTCGCCTGGCGATCGGAGCAGAAGTCGCTGAAGCGGACTCCGGTGGTGATGTAACATATACAGTAAGTGGTGGAAATTCCTTTCCTGATCCAGCAACACGTCCGGGATAAATGTGAATTAAAAATTCATTTTATTGAAAAATTATTAAAAAACAATCATCAGCTTTTTTAATAATTTTTCAATAAAATGAATTTTTAATTCACATTTATCCCGGACGTGTTGCTGGATCAGGAAAGGAATTTCCACCACTTACTGCTTTATATTCCTGAACACGGAATTTGTATCCTTGCACCGTTCTGGGTTTTGGAGCCAGGTGAAATAATATTACGGGTGAGCTGAAATACAACTTTCCTTCTCTATGTAACATATATACCCAGAGTTGTATGTCCCCTCCACCCCAGTGCCAAGTACCCCCAGAGCTGTATGTCCCTCACCCCAGTGCTGTACACCCCCCCAGAGCTATATGTTCCCCAACCCCAGTGCTGTATACCCCTCAGAGCTGTATGTCCCCCCCCTCCAGTGCTGTATAACCCCAGAGCTGCATGTCACCCCTCACCCCAGAGCTGTTTGTCCCCCCCCTGTGGAGTTTCATGCCCCCCCCTATTGATTTATACCCCTTTCCTCATTAATATGTATGCCCCCCAGTAATGTGTATGTCTCCAGCCTGTCCTGTGATGTATATACAGCAGTGTCAGTGTGCTCTATGTGCTAATGATGGCCACCAATCAGCATGGCACAGACACACGTGTGGCGCCCTGGACAAGCCAGGACGTCACAGGTACTGCAACAACACACCCTACACCCCGGTTAGGAACATCGAAGTCAAACACAAACCCTTGTTGCCTCCCTCCAGGGGCTGATGTCCACACCAGGTGGGGCGGAGCCAGGCGGTTGGCTCCTCCCACCGAGGAGTTCACAGTCCTGGAGGCGGGAAAGAAGGTCAGATAGTGACGAGGAGAAGAGAGAGAGAGTCAGGGGAAGTAGTAGTAGAGGAGCAGACTGACCGTGTCCGGGTACGTGGCCCGGGCACCTGACAGCAAGGTTGGCAGACGGTGGTGACCGTGTGCAGGAGAGGCCGATTGACGCGCAACCGTAAGGACCGGGGACGGGCAGTGGCCCGCCGGTACCGAACCGGGGAGCGAAGAGAAGCCAGCACCATCCAGCAGGGCCTACGGACCCCGACCAGGCTAGTAGTCGCCGTAAAACCGGTCAAATCCATTAGCGACGGGAACCTCCGGGGTTTCCCAGCAGTAAAGACCTGACTGAAGACAACCGTCCAAACCGTGAGGGAGATAAAGCTACCGCCAGAGCTAGAGCTCCCAGGGCCAGAGCCTGCGGGCAAAGGAAGGGCTCCCTTAGCCAACATACCGCTGGGAAGCGGGCTATCAGTGGGAAGCCATTGGGGCCGAGAACAGAACACCGGTGCAGGGAGAGACAGTTACCGCCAACCTACCGGGAGTGACCGCCACAGCCGTCTGTGGGACTCGTCCATCCAGCCGTTTGTTTTACCAGAGACTCCGTGTGCGTTACTGGATGAGTAAGTACCACTGTGCCGTCTGGCACTGCGCTGCCCCGCGACCCTGCACCCGGCCAGGCCCCGCAACCCACCTTGCGACCTCCACCACCGGGCCCCGGGACCACCAAGACCCCCCTACCCACGGAAGGGAGAAAACATCTCAGCTGCTCCCTGTCAACGCTCCCGGGATCCCCGTACAGAGCAGCGGTGGTGTCCCAACCTCACCACAAACCGTGGGTGGCGTCACGGACAATATCCCTAAACCAAACCCCCCCTTTCACTCACGGGCGAGGAGCGCCGCTCGAGTCCCCGGGATGCGGCCCACCGCTCGAGCCACCGACCGAGCGAACAGCAGCAGCAGCCAGACCTGAGCAGTGGGTGAGCGCAGCACCCTCCCCGCCCGCTACATGTGCATGTATGATGTGTGTATCTATGTATGTCAGTGTATATGACTGTGTCTATATTTATGTATATTTATATGTGTTGTTGTGAACTTCCCTTTAAATATGTATGTGTACGTGTGCCTTTATGTGTATGTATCTGGAATGTCTATGTGTGGATGTGGCCCACTGAGACTCTTTCGCCTAAGGTCCACAAAAACCTGGAGTCGGCCCTGTATCATGTGACTGAGTGTGCAAATCACATATGAATGATTGATCATATGACAACAACCACCCAAACCGCTTGGTGGGGTGGGAGGGCCGCCAAACAGACTTCTTGCCCCGAGTGTCGGAAAGCCTAGATACACCTCGGGCCATTTTATTCAATGGGGCAGTGCTGATCCGTGACTTTTTTTTCTCAGCTGTATTCAACCTGAGGAAAGAAAAAATTTGCAGCATACTGGCATCTGTTTTTCACAGTTGATAGACAAGAAAAAAGTTGCAGACTCTCAAAGCACTCATATGACATACAGAATGACATACACATGACACTTATCCATATCCATCTTTTCTGCATGAAAATTGGACCAAGTTTTTTATATCCTAGTGTGAGGGAACCCTTAACCCCTTTACGACCTAGGATGTACAGATACATCCTAGATCGTATCTGTCACTTTAATGCGGGCTCATGTGTAATGCCCGCATTATTCCCCACACTTGTCTGCTGATCTGATCAGCCAACATGTGCAGCTAAAGCCCACTTTACACGCTGCAATGTATCTTAGGCCCGTTTCACACGTCAGTGAAAAACACTGACGTTTTTCACTGGTGTGTAAAACACGCACACGTCCCTCCGCGTGCCGTGAATCACGGCACACGTGGGTTGTCTAAGTGCAATCCGGGCTCCGTTCTCCGTGGCCCGTGATTGCACTTAGAAATCAACTCACCTGTGCGCGCTCCCGCTCTCCATGGTGCTGATCGCTCCCGCGGTGCAGCATCCGGCCGGCGCTGACCCCCGCAGCAGCTGCTTCCGGGTCGGCTGTGTCGTGCATCATGAATATGCGCGACAGTAATGAGCCGGCTCAGAAGCAGCAAGCTGCACGGGCTGCAGAGGACATCGCTGGAGCCGGGTAAATAAAAATGATTTTTATTTTAAACGCACGTTTTTTTCTGGCACGTGTTTCACGGACCACACCACTGCGTGGTCCGTGGGACATCAGTGATGCCAGAAAAAAATGGACATGTCTCCGTGTGGCAATCACGGACACGCTTGAACGCTGCATGGAGATGTGACGCCCTGGAAAAGCCAGGTTGTCACAGAAAGAGTTAATCCTCCTTGGTAATCTGATCTCACTCCATTGCAACAGGACAAACCAAATCCCCCAGGGTAAGAGAAAAGCAGAGCAGAGGGGAGGGGCTGGAGCAGAGTGTTTGGAGAGACAGACAGAAGAGGAGTCTGGAGTTGTAGCTCCCAGGCTGATAGTGAAGCGTGCTCCGAAAGGGCCGGGACAGGCTGCAGTGAGGAAGGGGCCAGAGGTAGCCGGAGCAGGGTAGTGGCCCGATTGTACCTAGGGTGACCCGGATCACTGCAGGGGAGTGGATTCCCTGTTCCCGGCTGAGGAGAAAGAGGAAGAGAGTGGAGAGAAAGGCACCTGGCTGTAGGGAAAGAACAGGAGGTGCTGCACCGTGTGTGGGACACTAACACCCCCGTACCGAAGGCTGCGGACACCGGCAATTCCTAGTTACCAGTGACTCTGTGTGAAATTCTTGTGAGTACGCCCGTGCCCTCAGGCACCGCACCGCAGCACTGCGCCCTGCTCCCTGCTTATCCCCGAACGGGCCCCGGGACCAACTGCCCCTACCCACGGAGGGGTTAACATCCTAAGCTGCATCCCAACACCGTTCTCGGGAGTCCCGCACCTTCATCGCAGCGGTGGTGTCCACAATCACCACAACCGTGGGTGGCGTCATGGACAATCTCCCTTACCAAACCCCCTTTTACTGTGGAGCCTGGGATCACAGACCGGGTCACGCCACCGTGATACCCACAGAAGTGACCTCGTGGCCCGGATCTGAGTACCCCCTGGTCCCCGGGCGACACAGAGACATGGTCAGTGAAACATCACTGATGTGTGAGCAGACCTATTGATTATAATGGGTCTGTGTATGTCAGTGATTCTGGTACGTTTAAAAAAAAGCACAAAAGTACCAGAATCACTGACGTGTGAAACAGGCCTTACAATGTGTCGGCGGGGTCACGTCGTAAGTGACGTGTCGCGGGCGGGGAGGGCGCTGCGCTCTCCACGCTCGGGTCCGGCGCTGCTGCTGCTCGGTTGCTCGAGCGGTGGGCCGGATCCGGGGACTCGAGCGGCGCTCCTCGCCCGTGAGTGAAAGGGGGTAGTTTGGTTTGGAAATTTGGTCTGTGACGCCACCCACGGGTTGTGGTGAGGTTGGGCACCACCGCTGCTGTTGATGGTGATCCCGGGAGCAATGGCAGGGAGCAGCTGGGATGTTGTTTCCCCCTCCGTGGGTAGGGGTTGGTGGTCCCGGGGCCCGGTGAGGTGATGGGGAGGCAGGGTTGGCAAGGTGCAGGGGGCGCTTGGACTGCGCAGCGCGGTGCCGGACGGCACGGTAGTACTCACTCAGCCACAAATGGATGCAAGTCTCTGGTAAAACAAACGGCTGGATGGACGGATCCCGCAGCCGGCTGCTGTGGTTTCTCCCGGACGGTTGGTGGTGGCTGCCTTTCCCTGCACCTTTTGTGTATCTTCGGTCCCGATGGCTTCCCACCGGTAACCCGCTCCCCAGCGTGGATATGTGCCGGAGGAGCCCTTTTGCCCGCAGGCTCTGGCCCTGGGAACTCTAGCTGTGGCGGTAGCTGTATTTCCCTTGCGCTGTTTGGACGGTTGCCTTCAATCGGGTCCCTTGGCTGTTTGGAAACCCCTGGGGTTCCGGTCACTAACGGATTTGACCTGTTTAACGGCGACTCCAAGCCTGGTCGGGGTCCGCAGGCCCTGCCAGTTTGTGCTGGCTTCACTTCGCTCCCCGGTTCGGCACCGGCGGGCCACCGCCCGTCCCTGGTTCTACGGTTCCGCTTTGATCAGCCTCTCCTGCAGACGGCCACCACCGTCTGCCAACCTTGCTCTCGGTGCCCGGGCCACGTACCCGGACACAGTCAGTTTGCTCCTCTACTACCACTTTACTCCTCACTCCTTCACTCCCCTAACTCCACTCGAGCTCTGCCCGAGCTTAACTAACTTCCTTTTCTGCCTCCAGGACTGTGAACTCCTCAGTGGGTGGGGCCAACCGCCTGGCTCCACCCCACCTGGTGTGGACATCAGCCCCTCGAGGGAGGCAACAAGGATTTTGTGTCTGACTGATGTGCCTGTCTCAGGGTGGGGGTGTGTGTTGTAGTACCTGTGACGAACTGGCTAGTCCAGGGCGCCACAGACGCACATCTGGCATTGTAAGTACATTGCAGTGTGTGACAGATACGTGCGATTGAACGTTAAAACATTCATCGCATACACATCGTACCTGTCTCTAGAATTGCACGTTAGATTGTTCATCGTACCCGGGGTAGCACACATTGCAGTGTGTGACACCCTGGGAACGATGAACAGATCTTACCAGCGTCCTGCGGCTCCTGGCCCACAATGCGGAAGGAAGGAGGTGGGTGAGATGTTTACGTCCCGCTTAGCTCCGCCCCTCCGCTTCTATTGGCCGGCTGCCATGTGACGTCGCTGTGATGCCAAACGTCCCTCCCACTCCAGGAAGTGGACGTTCGCCGCCCACAGCGAGGTCGTATGGACGGGTAAGTACGTGTGACGGGGTTTACTCGTATGTGCGGCACGTTCAACAAATTGAACGTGCCACACATACGATGGGGGCGTTGCAAATCGCATACGAAATCGTATGCGAAATTGCAACGTGTAAATCAGGCTTAACAGACTTGGGTGGATCGCAGATCCAGCCGTGCCTGTTAACTAGTTAGATCACGTTGTCAAACTCTGGTGGGGCTCGCTCAATTACCTGCCACCATTGGCGGCCCTGTCACGTTATCATGGGGCGCCAATTGGTTGTCATGACAGCAGGAGTCAGCTGATGACCCCTATCACTGTCATGACGAGGTTCCTGTGAATGCAGACAGAGCGCCAACACTCACAGGAGATCAGCATTTCTGCTGTACAGAGCGGTGATGAAGCATCGCTCTGAACACCAGAAACAATCGGATAGTGCAGGCTTCAAGAACCTTAAGGGGACTATTAAAATCAATAAAAAATGTAAAGAAAAGTTTAATATCTAATATATAAAGCTGAGTGTATGTGTGTGTGTGTGTGTGTGTGTATGTATGTCCGCTAAAGGAATTCGTACCGTCGCATTTACAATTACGAAATTTTGCACAGACACCCCATGTGACTCAGGGAATGTCGTAGACTATGTTTTTACAGGAAAATTTAACCCTGCGCTTTACAGTTACTCTCCAAAACACCTGTCTCCATTAAAGTCAATAGAGATAGGAGTTACAGCTTATTAATAGCTGTGAGTGGTTGCTATAGGAACAAAATAAACTGTTAGTATAAGAAGCTTATGTGTGAGGTAATAAGATGTCGGTGAGGAGACAGAGATAGAAAGGGACAGACAGACATAAGCACAGACACAGAGAGTCAAAGAGACAGACAGAGGCAGGCAGATAGGGAAAGAGATAGACAGAGGGGGAAAAAAACAGAGGGGGAAGAGACAGAGGAAGGAAAGAGACAGAGGGGGAAAGAGACAGAGAGGGAAAGAGACAGAGAGGGAAAGAGACAGAGGAAGGAAAGAGACAGAGGGAAGGAAAGAGACAGAGGGAAGAAGAGACAGAGGGGGAAAGAGACAGAGGGGAAAAGAGACAGAGGAGAAAAGAGACAGAGGGGAAAAGAGACAGAGGGGAAAAGAGACAGAGGGGAAAAGAGACAGAGGGGGAAGGAGACAGAGGGGGAAGGAGACAGAGGGGGAAGGAGACAGAGAGGGAAAGAGATAGAGAGGGAAAGAGACAAAGGAGAAAAGAGACAGAGAGGGAAAGAGACAGAGGAGAAAAGAGACAGGGGAAAAGAGACAGAAGGGAAAAGAGACAGAGGGGGAAAGAGACAGAGAGGGGAAAAGAGACAGAGGGGGAAAGAGACAGAGGGGCGAAGAGACAGACGGGGAAAGAGACAGAGGGGGAAAGAGACAGAGAGGGAAAGGGACAGAGAGGGAAAGAGACAGAGGAGAAAAGAGACAGGAGAAAAGAGACAGAGGGGAAAAGAGACAGAGGGGGAAGGAGACAGAGAGGGAAGGAGACAGAGAGGGAAAGAGACAGAGAGGGAAAGAGACAGAAAGGGAAAGAGACAGAGAGGGAAAGAGACAGAGAGGGAAAGAGACAAAGGAGAAAAGAGACAGAGAGGGAAAGAGACAGAGGAGAAAAGAGAGAGAGGGGAAAAGAGACAGAGGGGAAAAGAGACAGAGAGGGGAAAAGAGACAGAGGGGGAAAGAGACAGAGGGGGAAAGAGACAGAGGGGGAAAGAGACAGAGAGGGAAAGAGACAGAGGGGGAAAGAGACAGAGAGGGAAAGAGACAGAGGAAGGAAAGAGACACAGAGAGAGTCAAAGAGACAGACAGAGGCAGGCAGATAGGGAAAGAGATAGACAGAGGGGGAAAGAAACAGAGGTGGAAGAGACAGAGGGGGAAAGAGACAGGAAGGAAAGAGACAGAGAGGGAAAGAGACAGAGGGAAAATGAGACAGAGGGGCAAAGAGACAGGGGAAAGGAGACAGAGGGGGAAAGAGACAGAGGGGGAAAGAGACAGAGAGGGGAAAAGAGACAGAGAGGGAAAGAGACAAAGGGGAAAAGAGTCAGAGGGGAAAAGAGACAGAGGGGAAAAGAGACAGAGGGGGAAAGAGACAGAGGGGGAAAGAGACAGAGGGGGGAAAGAGACAGAGAGGGAAAGAGATAAAGGGGGAAAGAGACAAAGGGGGAAAGAGACAGAGGGGGAAAGAGACAGAGGGGAAAAGAGACAGAGGGGAAAAAAGACAGAGGGGAAAAGAGACAGAGAGGGAAAGAGACAGAGAGGGAAAGAGACAGAGAGGGAAAGAGACAGAGAGGGAAAGAGACAGAGAGGGAAAGAGACAGAGAGGGAAAGAGACAGAGAGGGAAAGAGACAGAAGAAAATAGACAGAGAGGGAAAGAGACAGAGAGGGAAAGAGACAGCGGGGGAAAGAGACAGCGGGGGAAAGAGACAGCGGGGGAAAGAGACAGCGGGGGAAAGAGACAGCGGGGGAAAGAGACAGCGGGGGAAAGAGACAGCGGGGGAAAGAGACAGCGGGGGAAAGAGACAGCGGGGGAAAGAGACAGCAGGGGAAAAGAGACAGAGGGGAAAAGAGACAGACAGACACAGAGATAGAGAGACAGACAGAGAGATAGACACAGACAGACAGACAGACATGGATAGAGACAGACACACAGACAGAGCCACACACAGAGACAGACACACAGACAGAAAGAGATAGACAGACAGACACAGACTGGGAGAGAGACAAAGAGACAGTTACTATCCCCGGGATGTACTACAGCTGATTTTCTATAAAAACAAAACCCTAAAAGTTCAAATCCCCCCTTTTGCCCCACTAAAAAATAATAATAATAATAATAATAATAATAATAAAAAAATACACATATTTGGTATCGTCGGGTTCAGAAATACCTGATCTTTAAAAATATAAAATCAATTAATCTGATCAGTACACGGTGTAGCGAGAAAAAAAACCCAAAATGCCAGAATTACGTTTTTTGGTCATAGCAATATTGCATTCAAATAGCAGACGATCAAAAATGATGAGCAAAAATGGTATAATTAAAATCGCCAGCTCAAGATGCAAAAAATAAGCCATCACTGAGCCCAAGATCTCAAAAAAATTAGAACGCAAGAGGTGTCGTAAAATGGCAACAAAAGCGCAATTCATTTTTTTTTTTTTTTTACAAACTTCTACATTTTTTTCACCGCTTACATAAAAGTAAAGCTATACAAGCCCTTGTATAGCTCTATTGACAGAAATATAATAAAGTTATGGCTCTTTAAAGAAGAGGAGGAAAAAAAGAAAAATTGCCGAGTAGTAAAGGGGTTCAAATAATTTTTGCAGTTGTTTTTTTTGTGCCTTTTGAAGTTGTTCATTTTCCTCACAATTGCTGGCTGTAAAGTGAGAGGGGTTGTCTAGGTTTGTGATGGACATCTGCAGTCACCCTTAGGGCTCGTGCGCACGTTGCATAATAGCATGCATTTACGCTGCATTTAGCACTGCAGCGTAAATGCATGCGTCCTGCATCCGCAGCACAATCTATGTAGATTGCACACATGTGCGGTCAAATCGCTGCAGAAGTTTCAGCATTTACGTGCGCACGAGCTCCTATGTGACTGCAGACTTGTGAATCCTCACATCGCGTGCTGCCAGGATCCTGGCCGGCGGAGAGACTGGGATCTCATGTGACAGCAAGTATGTGATATCTACATCTGTTAGGACCAGGATGACGGGTAGGCCCAGGAGGTGGATCCACTGGACTGAGCACCCCATCGAGGGCAAGGTGCCCGGTAGCCGGAGCACTACGGGTAGACGGACAGTCCGTTCAGAGGAGTGGAGTGTAGAAGTCCCTGGGACCACGGAGTCTCTGAAGGTAGTCCGGGTGACGGAGCTCAGGTTCGGAGGCCGGGATGATGTCAGGCAGAATCCGGAACCAGCGGAGCGGGGAGGTCGGTCACCACACGGATCCAGGGATCGGAGACGGTAGGGACTGACGAGATGGCGGACAGTCCCCGTTCGGAGTTCTGGAACCGTCAGGACCTGTTGGCGAGACAGGAGCGGCTCTACAAGAGAGATAGGTGAGTACGGGACAAGGCACAGGGGGACCTGACTCCTAGCTTAGCAAACACGAAGAACAGGCCCCACCCACTTGGAAAGGAACCCCCTATATACCCTGTACCTGATTCTACAATATCCTGTTGGAGGACGCTGGCCCTTTAAGACAGGGTCAATGACCGCGCACGCGCCCTAATGCGCATGCGCGAGGCCCGGGTGCCAGAAGCCAGAGCAGGAAGCGGTGCAGAGGAGGCAGGAGTGCCAGGCTGGCTCAGCGTTGCCGACGGGCGCCAGGAGCGGGGACCGGGTTGCCTGGAGGACGCAGGTGAGGGAGCATGGAGGCTGTGGAGTGGGGGACCGGGAAGCATGGCACGGGAGCGGCGGAGCGTGACATGGGAGCGGGGAAGCGTGACAGGGGAGCCGGGGAGCATGGCAGGGGAGCCGGGGAGCGTGGCAGGGGAGCCGGGGAGCATGGCACGGGAGCTGGGGAGCGTGACAGTACCCCCCCCACGCCCTTTCCCCGCAACCGGGACAGGAAGGCACGTATCAGGGGAGTACCCACATTCTCCCGGGGTTCCCAGGACCTATCCTCAGGACCATACCCAGCCCAGTCCACCAGGAAGAACTGTCGGCCCCGCACGGTCTTCATGGCCACGATATCCCTTACCGCATAGATGTCATCGTCAGCAATAGGAGGAGGAGCAGAACTGGCAGCAGCGGAGAAGGGACCAAGGACAACCGGCTTGAGCAGGGAGACGTGGAAGGAGTTGGGTATCCTCATCGTGGCCGGGAGCTGCAGCTTGTAGGAGACCTCATTGATGTTGCCGATGACTTTAAACGGCCCGATGTAGCGAGGACCCAGCTTGTACTATGGTAGCTTCAATCGGACATATTTGGAAGCAAGCCAGACCAGATCTCCTGGAGAGAAACACGGAGGATCCAGACGCCTCTTGTCCGCGTGTCTCTTCATCCGCAGGGAAGCGCGTCCAAGGGACATCTTGACAGAGTCCCAAATCGCTGAAAAGTCACGGACTACGGTATCAGCAGCAGGAACATCCGAGGAAGAAGATACAGGTAATGGGACGGAAGGCTGAAGTCCGTAAATGACATGGAAGGGAGAGCTGGAGGAGGACTCACTGACGTGATGGTTATGGGAGAATTCAGCCCAAGGAAGGAGCGTGGACCAATCGTCGTGATGGGTATTAACATAGTGACGCAAGAAGGAGGTCAGGATCTGATTGACTCGTTCCACTTGACCATTCGACTGAGGATGGTAGGCCGAAGAAAAGTCCAGAGCCACTCCCAGATGTTTGCAGAGAGCCCTCCAGAAGCGCGAGGTAAACTGAGTTCCTCTGTCGGACACAATGTGTGAGGGAAAGCCATGCAACCGGAAGATATGCTGTATGTAGGCGTCCGCGAGCTCCTGGGCAGAGGGCAGTCCAGCCATAGGGACGAAATGAGCCATTTTGGAGAAACGGTCCACCACGACCCATATAACCGTGTGTCCGGAGGACAAGGGCAAGTCTGTAATAAAGTCCATTGCAATGTGTTGCCACGGAACGGAGGGAATTGGCAGCGGCAGAAGACAACCATATGGCAGGTGTTTGGGCGTCTTGTTCCAGGCACAAGAGGAGCAGGCTGAGACAAAAGACGTGACGTCTGTGCGAAGGGATGGCCACCAATAGTGACGTGCAATTGTACTCCATGTTCTCTTCTGACCAGCATGGCCGGCTATTTTCGAGGCATGGCCCCAGTGCAAGACTTTTTGTCTGTCAGTTTCAGAGACATAGGTCTTCCCGGGCGGTATCTGGGCCAGAGAGACAGGAGCTACCGGAATGACTTTACTTGGGCAGATGATAGGCTGTGATGTCTCCTCCTCCTGTTCCATGGGCACGAATGACCTGGACAAGGCATCTGCTCGCACTTTCTTATCCGCGGGCGGAAAATGGAGCTGAAAATCGAACCTGGCAAAGAACAAGGACCACCTGGCTTGTCGTGGGTTCAGTCGCTGAGCAGACCGCAGGTATTCCAGGTTCTTGTGGTCTGTGTAAATGATCACGGGGTACACTGCTCCCTCCAGAAGGTAGCGCCATTCCTCCAGAGCCAGTTTCACTGCTAATAGCTCTCGGTCACCGATGGTGTAGTTGCGTTCAGGCGCTGAGAAGCTCTTGGAGAAGAAACCGCAAGTGACCATCTTCCCAGTGGAGGACTTCTGCATGAGCACTGCCCCGGCCCCAGAGGAGGAGGCATCCACCTCCAAGGTGAACTGTCGGTTTAACTCAGGACGGTGGAGCACAGGAGAGGAAGCAAATGCCCGCTTCAGGGAGCCAAACGCGGCGTCGGCCGCAGGTGACCAGTCCTTCGGATTAGCCCCCTTCTTGGTCAAGGCAGAGAGAGGCGCAGTCAGGGCAGAGAAGTGAGGGATGAACTGACGGTAATAGTTCGCAAAGCCAAGAAAATGTTGAATTGCCTTCAGTCCGGAAGGAGGGGGCCAATTGAGAATGGAAGAGACCTTCTCCGGGTCCATCTGCAGGCCGGTATCGGAGATTACGTAACCCAGGAAGGGAAGAGAAGACTGCTCGAAGACACACTTCTCGTACTTGGCATACAGGCGATTCTCTCTCAGTCTTTGTAGTACCAGCTGCACGTTCTCTCTGTGGGTCTGGAGGTCCGGAGAGAAGACCAGGATGTCATCCAAATATACCACAACACAGACGTAGAGAAGGTCCGGAACACGTCGTTCACTAGTTCTTGAAAGACCGCCGGTGCGTTACACAGGCCGAAGGGCATCACACAATACTCGTAATGCCCATCGCGAGTGTTAAATGCGGTCTTCCATTCGTCCCCAGAGCGGATGCGGACCAGGTTGTAGGCACCTCGGAGATCCAGGTAAATAAACGAGCTCCTCTAAGCCGATCAAACAATTCGGGGATGAGCGGCAGGGGGTATTTATCCTTTACGGTGATTTGATTCAATCCCCGGTAGTCAATGCAGGGGCGCAGGTCGCCCTCTTTCTTCTTAATGAAGAAGAAGCCTGCTCCAGCAGGAGAGGAGGATCTCCGGATGAATCCCCTTGCCAGGTTCTCAGTGATGTAGGCAGACATGGCCCTGGTTTCAGCAGGGGACAAAGGATATATCCGTCCTCGAGGTGGTGTGGTTCCCGGGAGTAGGTCGATGGCACAGTTGTAAGGACGATGTGGCGACAGTACCTCTGACTCTTTTTTTATCAAAGACGTCCGCGAAGGACCAATAGGCCGAAGGCAGTCCTGGTAGGGACTCCGGGACCGGAGGTCGTCGGATGGGCTGTATGGACTTCAGGCAGTTCTCGTGGCAAGAGGAACCCCATCGGGTAATTTCGCCAGCACGCCAGCTGACCGACGGTTCGTGTTTCCGTAACCAGGGGAGTGCCAGCAGGATTTGATGAGACATGTGCGGGAGGACGTAGAGAGTGATTTCCTCGGTGTGCAGGGCACCGATACGTAGTACTACAGGCTTGGTGATCCAAGAGATGGTGTCAGAGAGGGGTCTCCCATCTACAGAGGAAATCACGAGGGGTTTGTCGAGTGGAGTAACAGGCACCTGGTACTTGTCCACCGTGGCCTGCTGGATGAAATTGCCTGCTGCCCCAGAATCGAGGTACGCCTCCGCTGTGAACCGCGTCTCTCCCGCTGTCACTTGAACAGTCCACGTAACCGGGTCTGAGAGAGTCCCAGTACCTAGGGTGGCCTCTCCTACCAACCCTAGGCTTTGGAGTTTCCCGGCCTCTCTGGACAGGAACGTAGCAGGTGGGTGCCCTCTCCGCAGTAGAAGCAGAGGCCCTTGGCGAGCCGTTCTGCTCGACGGTCAATCTGCATGGGCTCGTGGACAGAGACACCAGACGCCGCCGACTGAAGTATGGCGGGCTTCTGCGGAGGAAAGGAATGCCGTATCGGACGTCTCTCGCGGGACACCTCTTTCGATCGTTCTTGGAATCGGAGGTCCACGCGGGTGGCTAGTACGATCGGGGCATCCAGGGTGGAAGGAACATCACGGCCGGCCAGCTCGTCCTTAATACGACCGGAAAGTCCTTCCCAGAAGGCGGCAGTTAGGGCCTCATTGTTCCACCCTAATTCAGAGGCCAAGGTGCGGAAGCGGATGGCATATTGACCCACCGTCAAGGTCCCCTGACGTAGCCTGAGGAGTGATGAGGCGGATGCGGCGGCACGTCCGGGTTCATCAAAGGTGGTTCTAAACGCCTGCAGGAACTCCTGGATGTTAGTAGTTAGAGGGTCCTCCTTCTCCCACAAGGGGTTCATCCAGGCCAGTGCCTCACCCTCTAGATGGGACATCACAAACGCCACCTTGGCTTGATCGGAGGCAAACAGATGCGGAAGCAGCTTAAAGTGGAGGGAGCACCGGTTCAAGAATCCTCTGCAGGTCTTAGGATCTCCGGCATACCGGGGTGGAGAGGCCAAGCGGAGTTTAGAGGCTTCCGGGGAAGCTGCCACGGGAGCTGTGGACGTGGACTGTGATGCCAGGGACGTGGCTGTTGCTTGCAGCGTGTTCAGACGGGTGTCCACTGAGGTCATGAAGGCTAGCATGCGGGATTGGGTCTCGCGTTGTCGTCCGAGTTCCTGCTGCAATCCGGCCAGCTGGGACGCTAGTGCTTCGGCGGGATCCATGGCCTGTTCTTACTGTTAGGACCAGGATGACGGGTAGGCCCAGGAGGTGGATCCACTGGACTGAGCACCTCACCGAGGGCAAGGTGCCCGGTAGCCGGAGCACTACGGGTAGAAGGACAGTCCGTTCAGAGGAGTGGAGTGTAGAAGTCCCTGGGACCACGGAGTCTCTGAAGGTAGTCCGGGTGACGGAGCTCAGGTTCGGAGGCCGGGATGATGTCAGGCAGAATCCGGAACCAGCGGAGCGGGGAGGTCGGTCACCACACGGATCCAGGGATCGGAGACGGTAGGGACTGACGAGATGGCGGACAGTCACCGTTCGGAGTTCTGGAACCATCAGGACCAGTTGGCGAGACAGGAGCGGCTCTACAAGAGAGATAGGTGAGTACGGGACAAGGCACAGGGGGACCTGACTCCTAGCTTAGCAAACACGAAGAACAGGCCCCGCCCACTTGGAAAGGAACCCCCTATATACCCTGTACCTGATTCTACAATATCCTGTTGGAGGACGCTGGCCCTTTAAGAGAGGGTCAATGACCGCGCGCCCTAATGCGCATGCGCGAGGCCCGGGTGCCAGAAGCCAGAGCAGGAAGCGGTGCAAAGGAGGCAGGAGTGCCGGGCTGGCTCAGCGTTGCCGACGGGCGCCGGGAGCGGGGACCGGGTTGCCTGGAGGACGCAGGTGATGGAGCATGGAGGCTGTGGAGCGGGGGACCGTGAAGCATGGCACGGGAGCGGCAGAGCGTGACATGGGAGCGGGGAAGCGTGGCAGGGGAGCGTGGCAGGGGAGCCGGGGAGCGTGGCAGGGGAGCCGGGGAGCATGGCAGGGGAGCCGGGGAGCATGGCACGGGAGCTGGGGAGCGTGACAACATCACATCTACTCCATCAACATGCGCGGCCTTGCTCAATACAAGCAAATTATATTTTGTGCCTTTCCTGGACAACCCCTTTACAGGGAGTCTGTCATGTCACGAAATGCTATTAACTTCCAATTATGGGGTTAATCTGTAGATTAATAGCATTGAAATGCTGCCCGGCCACCACAATAAAATTGAGGATGTCAGGAGAAAATAAACATTATTCCTCCACGGAGCCTCTGGCTTTCAGTCAGAGGTGTGCTGATGCGGCTACAGTCACCATTCAGTAGACAGTGAGCTGTGGCTTTAAGCACAACCCAGCACTTTGTCAGCTTTCTCTGCAGCACATACATGAATAGTGAGCTGTCAATCAAAGAGCTGGTCCCGTCCCAGCATGCCTCCATGACTGAAAGTCAGCAGCTCCCAGAAGGAAAACGATTAATTTTCTCCCAGTAGCTGCAGTTTCGATAACGGCTAAATAGCATTGTAATACTATTACCTGATGGTTAACCCTATATCTGCAGGTAATTAGCATTTTTCCATTTTCTTTAAATGAGCTGATCCTGACCACATTCTGTAACTCTGTTATCTGCTCCTTTCGGCTGATTGATAACCACAAACCACATCAAAGGTGAGCTCTGAAAAAGACAGATATAATAGTTATAAGCTGCCTGACAGAAGAGGTTACCTGATGGATTCCTAAAGGGGTTGTCCACACTTTGGACAAAACTCTGTCAAATCAAGACAGCATGCAGTGTGCACACTGTCATGATTCTGCAGTATCCCCAGTGTGCGCGTACAATTTGCATATCTGTGGTCACTCGTCAACCACATGCCTCAACTTTTAGGGTGAGAACGCACTTTGCGTTCACCTACTTGCAGTTCTAAACGCACGTTTTGGGCTTAATTGATTTGACCAAAGTTGCCTTTTCCAGAAATTTAGCGCTAAAAACGCATGCCTATTTACCGCGTTTTAGATGCGTTTTTAGCGCTTTTTGCATGCTTTTTCACTTGCGTTTTGACAGATGCGTTTTGAACATCAAGACACTGCTAAATAAAGTTGAAACAGTCAAACAAACTGAAAAAAGAAAAAAAGGAACAAATCTATATTAATGGGAAAAATAATGAAAATATAGATATTTCATAAAATTATAGCGGTAATATACATTTTATAGATAAAATTGCATTGAAAGCATAATTTTCTTAATTTTAATTGTCGGATTATGTGTGTGTGTAAAGGGACATAGCAAATCATTATTTTGATGTCCAAAAAGCATGCGTTTTGGTAGTCCAAAACTCATGTTTTCTGCACTGAAAAAGCAGGTAAAACGCAGGAATTTGCAGAAATCTTGGTTTTTGCCATTTCTCATTGACTTCAATGTTAGCAAAACGCATCCAAAATGGCAAAAACAACTGACATGCTGCTTCTTTGAACGCATGGTTTTTGCCACAAAATATGCAAATTAAACGCAGCATTTACAAACGCAAAGTGCGGTCTGAAATTCACCATTTTCCATTGACTTTGCTGGAAAATCAAAACGCATGCCTTTTGGCATGAAAACGCTGGAGCTCAAAACGCTGCGGAAACGGAGGTAAAAACGCAAAGTGCATTCTTAGCCTTATAAAGAAAAAGAGAAACCAAATATGCGCCAATTTTTTGCCCACAGCCAGGAGAAGATGTCAGAGGGGTGGTGGCAGTGACGGACATTTAGCAGAACACCAGAGACAGCAGGGTGTAGAATCAAAATCCAGGACTGTCCCTTTGTATCCCAGATAATTGGGACCTGTGAATTTAATTTTGGTTCATTCACTCATGGTTGTAGCAGCCAGAACCGTTTCATTATAACGTAAACTTCAATACATTACATTTTACTTTTCTGCAAGACAAGCTATAACTTTTTTAAGTGTGATTTTGCCAAACATGACTGTTAGGTCTTGTTCCCACACAACATAAACGCTGCATTTTTCTGATGCTTTTTAGCTCCACGTTTTCAGCAGGTGTCTGTGTGGCGCCCTGGACAAGCCAGGTCGTCACAGGTATTACACCAACACACCCCACACCCCGGTTAGGCACACCGAAGTCAGACACAAAAATCCTTGTTGCCTTCCTCCAGGGGCTGATGTTCACACCAGGGGGTGGGCCAGGCGGTTGGTCCCGCCCACCGAGGAGTTCACAGTCCTGGAGGCGGGAAAAGGAGTCAGATTAGAGTTCAGTTTTGAAGTGAGAGGAAGTGAATTCGTAGAGGAGTAGTCTGACGGCGTCCGGGTGTGTGGCCCGGACGGTACAGCAAGGTTGGCAGACGGTGGTGACCGTCTGCAGGGGAGGCCGATTGGAGCGAACCGTAAGGACCGTGGACGGGCGGTGGCCCGATGGTACCGGATCGGAGAGCAAAGAGAAGCCAGCACCATTCGGCAGGGCTTACGGACCCCGACCAGGCTAGGAGTCGCCGTAAAACCGGTCAAATCTGTTAGCGAAGGGAACCTCCGGGGTTTTCCAGCAGCCAAGACCCGATTGAAGGCAACCGCTCACACCGTAAAGGGAAACACAGTCACCGCCAAGGCTACAGTTCCCAGGGCCAGAGCCTGCGAGCAAAAGGGGCTCCTTCAGCATCCATCCAAGCTGGGGAGCGGGTTACCGGTGGGAAGCCATTGGAACCGTAACACAACACAGGTGCAGGGAAAGGCAGTCACCATCAACCTACCGGCAGGAGAACAACCGCAGCCGCCTATGGGACCCGTCCATCCAGCCATTTGTTTGACCAGAGACTCCGTGTGAATTACTGGCTGAGTGAGTACCACCGTGCCGTGCGGCATAGCGCTGCCCCCGCGACCCTGCACCTCACCAGGCCCCGTAACCCGCCTGCCATCCTTCCCTACCCCTCACCGGGCCCCGGGACAACCAAACCCCCTACCCACGGAGGGGAGAACCAACATCCAAGCTGCTCCCTGTCATCGCTCCCGGGATCCCCGACCAGAGCAGCGGTGGTGTCACCAATCTCACCACAACCGTGGGTGGCGTCACGGACAACATCCCTAAACCCAAATCACCCCCCTTTCACTCACGGGCGAGGAACGCCGCTCGAGTCCCCGGGATCCGGCCCACCGCTCGAGCCACCACCGAGCAGCAGCAGCCGGACCCGAGCAGTGGGTGAGCGCAGCGTCCCCTCCTCCACCCGCGACATCTTGGCGTCACGAACAGGATCTTACCGCTCTGACGTCTGGTAGAGGTGCGCCTTGTGACCGCCGGAGGTGTCCGGACGAAAAACGTGAGAAGCCGCCATTTTGGGAGCGAAAAGTTCTTGCTCGAGCGTCTTCCCGAGTAGTGGAGGCGCGAAAACCGAAACCCCGCCCCTGTAGAGGAGGAGCCGGAAAAAGACTAAGGGGGACGGATGGCGTCTGGCCGCATGTAGCCCGCGGCTATAAAAGCAGGGACGCCAGGACCCTGCGGCCATCTTGTGGTTCCTGGAAGAGGCCGCCGCAGCAATGTAACAGCCGTGCCGCAGCACCGTAGCCCCCGCGCCTGGAACCACGGTGTGGGTGGAGGTCCAGACCGCCCAGCTCCAACAGCGGCTGCAGATTAGGATGCAACTCCTCTTGGAGGAGTGGGAGGCCGACATGGCGGAAGTGGTGGCGGCCATACGGAGACGCGAGGTAGAGGGGGTTTTGGAAGAGAGGGTAAGTGACCCACGCCCCTGTACCCCTAGTGGGTCGGTCATCGCGGCCGAGGGGCCAGGTCTACACCCGCTCGCCCTGCTACCTTCCCCCGCTACCCGTGTTGGCTGCTGCTGCCCCGCCACTAGGCCCGCTACCACCACCACCGGTAGCGGTACCCCGCCCATCCGCCCAGGTGGACCGACCTGCAGCCGGGGCCCGTGACCGCTCGGAGCCGCTCCCGTGGAAGGTGCTGAAGTCCGAACCGGAGGCACCTGTGGAGACTTCCCCCGAACCGGTGCCGACAGACCGCTCCGTGCAGGAGGTCCAGCGGGAGACAATCCCTGTGCCCATTCCCCACGCCTCGGCTGAGGCCACGCCGTGTTGCCGCTGCAGGGCAGCACCCCAGGCCATGACTCCGCGGGACCTTCCCCCCAGAATGCCAGTCCTGGGCAGTGTGAAGGAGGTCTCTCGGGGCCCGACCCGTGCGCCGGGGCCCGCAGTAGCCCCTTACTGGGACAGAGGACAGACACCGCTGGGCCAGGAGATTGCAGAGAGGGATCGAAGGAAGGCGGAGCTGGTAGCCCGTACGATAAAAGGAAAGTCTCCGTCAGGCCACCTTCCAGGTACGGGGCCCATTCTATGAAGGACAAGTGAGGAGGTTTGACGTCCGTTGGGTGTACGGGTTCATATACGAACCGGGCCTGGAGGCCGAAATCTTTGTGGCTCGTCGGGACGTCAATGCCCACCTACCCGAGGACTATCCAGGCCGCAACCTGATGCCGGGGGACTTGGTCCAATACACCAGGCACTGCGGGGAGAGGGGTTGGTTTCCACTGGATGTGAAGCTGAGGGGCAGTCAAGAGGCCCGAGTATCTGCCCAGCCCCCTCCCCTGGCCGATACCATGGATCTGGAGTAAGTCAGCGGTCCACCGTTGTTACAAGTTGTCCCCGTTGGGACCACCAATACAGTTTGAAAGTTTTAAATGATAAGAGCAAATCAACCGAAGAAGTAAAGGCCCCGTCACACTAAGCAACATCGCTAGCAACATCGCTGGTAACGAACAACTTTTGTGACGTTGCTAGCGATGTTGCTGTGTGTGACATCCAGCAACAACCTGGCCCCTGCTGTGAGGTCGTTGGTTGTTGCTGAATGTCCTGGGCCATTTTTTAGTTGTTGCTGTCCAGCTGTGAAGCACAGATCGCTGTGTGTGACAGCGAGACAGCAACAACTAATGTGCAGTGAGCAGGAGCCGGCTTCTGCGGAGGCTGGTAACTAATGTAAACATCGGGTAACCAAGAAGCCCTGTCCTTGGTTACCCGATATTTACCTTTGTTACCAGCCTCCGCCTCTCTCACTGCCAGTGCCGGCTCCTGCTCTGTGCACATTTAGCTGCAGCACACATCAGGTAATTAACCCGATGTGTGCTGTAACTAGGAGAGCAAGGAGCCAGCGCTAAGCATTGTGCGCTGCTCCCTGCTCTGTGCACATTTAGCTGCAGCACACATCGGGTTAATTAACCTGATGTGTGCTGTAACTAGGAGACTGGGGGCTGGTCACTGGTTGCTGGTGAGCTCACCAGCAACTCGTGTAGCCACGCTCCAGCGATCCCTGCCAGGTCAGGTTGCTGGTGGGATCGCTGGAGCGTCGCAGTGTGACAGCTCACCAGCAACCTCCTAGCAACTTACCAGCGATCCCTATCGTTGTTGGGATCGCTGGTAAGTTGCTTAGTGTGACTGGACCTTAACCTGATTAAGGTTTTGATTGAACCGACCGTTGCCGGCAACTGTTGTCCCTGAAAGGGACTGTCTTTGATCCTTGCGTAAGGAACTGCTTACGGACAAGCCTGAGAACTTGCAGGGCAACCACAAACTTAGTGGAATGTAAATAAAAATGTGTTGGCTTGAAACCGTTACCGCCTCCGGAGAGGCTGATTTTGGAGGATGGGTCTGGAGGAAAGGGATGGTCCAGGCCCACCACTACCGAAACCGGTGGCGATCCTCCGGGGGTTCGGGGGTCCCCATAGACGCGGGTCCCCTGAAAGAGACAGAACCCGCTCGGGCAACTTGGTTCTGGACTGGGGCAAGGGGTGCTGCCCACTTCTTAGGGGCAGCATCAGGGCCAGGTTGTTTGGGTGGGAGAAGAGCGGAAGCCGTTACCGTTTGCAACGTTTAAGAACCGTACCTGCCGTTAAGGGAAGTGCATACATAAATGCTTGTTTTAATGTTTTATGTGTTTTTACCGTTTTTACTCTTTTGCAGTTAACCAAAAATAAAACTGGTGATGGACGGGCAGCCCGCGGAAGGTCTGCATTTTACTAAGGGGGAATGTGGCGCCTTGGACAAGCCAGGTCGTCACAGGTACTACACCAACACATCCCACACCCCGGTTAGGCACACCGAAGTCAAACACAAAAATCCTTGTTGCCTTCCTCCAGGGGCTGATGTCCACACCAGGGGGTGGGCCACGCGGTTGGTCCCGCCCACCGAGGAGTTCACAGTCCTGGAGGCGGGAAAAGGAGTCAGATTAGAGTTCAGTTTTGAAGTGAGAGGAAGTGAAGTGGTAGAGGAGTAGTCTGACGGCGTCCGGGTGTGTGGCCCGGACGGTACAGCAAGGTTGGCAGACGGTGGTGACCGTCTGCAGGAGAGGCCGATTGGAGCGAACCGTAAGGACCGTGGACGGGCGGTGGCCCGATGGTACCGGATCGGAGAGCAAAGAGAAGCCAGCACCATTCGGCAGGGCTTACGGACCCCGACCAGGCTAGGAGTCGCCGTAAAACTGGTCAAATCCGTTAGCGAAGGGAACCTCCGGGGTATTTCCAGCAGCCAAGACCCGATTGAAGGCAACCGCTCACACCGTAAAGGGAAACACAGTCACCGCCAAGGCTACAGTTCCCAGGGCCAGAGCCTGCGGGCAAAAGGGGCTCCTTCAGCATCCATCCAAGCTGGGGAGCGGGTTACCGGTGGGAAGCCATTGGAACCGTAACACAACACAGGTGCAGGGAAAGGCAGTCACCATCAACCTACCGGCAGGAGAACAACCGCAGCCGCCTATGGGACCCGTCCATCCAGCCGTTTGTTTGACCAGAGACTCTGTGTGAATTACTGGCTGAGTGAGTACCACCGTGCCGTGCGGCACAGCGCTGCCCCCGCGACCCTGCACCTCACCAGGCCCCGTAACCCGCCTGCCATCCATCCCTACCCCTCACCGGGCCCCGGGACAACCAAACCCCCTACCCACGGAGGGGAGAACCAACATCCAAGCTGCTCCCTGTCATCGCCCCCGGGATCCCCGTCCAGAGCAGCGGTGGTGTCACCAATCTCACCACAACCGTGGGTGGCGTCACGGACAACATCCCTAAACCCAAATCACCCCCCTTTCACTCACGGGCAAGGAACGCCGCTCGAGTCCCCGGGATCCGGCCCACCGCTCGAGCCACCACCGAACAGCAGCAGCAGCAGCCGGACCCGAGCAGTGGGTGAGCGCAGCGTCCCCTCCTCCGCCCGCGACAACTGCACCGAACTACACAATAACAACCATATTGTCATTTGTTAAGGCCTCATTCAAACATCAGTTTTGTAACATACGAAAAAAACTGAATGATTTCCTTCAGGATCTGGTTCGTTTCATTATTTTTTTCACTGATGAGAAACAAAAAGTTTCTAAGTTCTCTCTATTACCCAGTGAAAAATGGACCGCACACAGATGGCATCTGGATGCTATCAGATTTTTTTTACTGACCCATAGACTTGCCTCGACAATTTTGATCAAAGACTTGGATCAATTTTGGTCATTTACATGCAAATTTGCATGGACATTTTGGGCCGAGGAAAAAACTGACATGTGAACAGCCCCACAGACTGTCAAAGTTTTGTCACAGTTCTGAGGTGAAAGAACAGATAGCTCTCATATGCAAAAAACTGAGGTGTGAATGAGGTCTAACTATTCGACTAAACCCCTTCCCCTGAGGCCTCCGACACACATCTGTGCCTCCGGTACGTGTTTGCCATTTTTTGCACGTACCGGCAGCACGGAGACACGTTCAGCAATGCTACCCTATTGTAGCAGGCACACACACGTAAAACCACTCGGAACGTGTGTCCATGTGCGTTTGTACGTGTGTGTGTTTTTCTACACGCTGACATGTCCTCGTTTTCTCCGGCAGCACGGGTGTCACACGGCCCACACCCGTACCACACGGATGTAGTGTGGATGCGGTCCCGTGTGACACGCGCCGGAGAAAACACACGTGTCAGTGAAAAAAAAACCAAAACATTTACTCACCTTCTCCAGCCCTCCTGTCTCTGCCGCTGCTGCCACTTGCTGCTGACCGCCGCTCATTATGCTCATTTAATATTCACTTCACTGCGGCCGGCAGCAGCAGCAGCGGGGAGACGGCAGGGCTGGAGACCGAAGATCAGCACCACGGACAGCAGCGCGGACCACGTGAGTATGCAAATTACCGGTTCTACGTGTGCTATCGCGGATAACATGCGGAGAACACACGTAGACCGCACGTACCCAGAAACGTACTTACCACACGCAACACGCAGGGTAAATACGTGTCTCGTGGCACGTGCGTGTTTTTAACGGAAGTGTGTTTCAGGCCTGAACGCTGATCATTTCTGGTAACCAATCATGAATGATGCAATTAAACGGCGCAATTGCCGGCTACCATTGATCCCCTGAGATATGATCTCGTAGAGAGATTGGTGACCATTGCAGCTGGGACTCGTCAAAAGCCCTGATTTCTGCCAATGTCGGCCACGTGCACACGTTGAGTAGTTTACTTCAGTATTTGTAAGGCCACGTGCACACGTTGAGTATTTGGTGTTTTTTTCCTCAGTATATGTAAGGCCACGTGCACACGGTGAGTATTTGGTGAGGTTTTTACCTCAGTATTTGTAGCCAAAACCAGGAGTGGAACAATCAGAGGAAAAGTATATTAGAAACACGTCACCACGTCTGTGTTTTATACCCACTCCTGGTTTTGGCTACAAATATTGAGGTAAAAACTCACCAATACTCACCGTGTGCACGTGACCTTACAAATACTGAGGTAAAAAACTCACCAAATATATTTTGGCCACGTGGCCTTAGTCCTCCCGTGAAACTCAGTGTCACACTGGACTTCATAGAAGAACTGCAATGACCTATTATTCTGCTATACTATAGTATTTACCTATATACAGTTAGGTCCAGAAATATTTGGACAGTGACACAATTTTCGCGAGTTGGGCTCTGCATGCCACCACATTGGATTTGAAATGAAACCTCTACAACAGAATTCAAGTGCAGATTGTAACGTTTAATTTGAAGGTTTGAACAAAAATATCTGATAGAAATTGTAGGAATTGTACACATTTCTTTACAAACACTCCACATTTTAGGAGGTCAAAAGTAATTGGACAAATAAACCAAACACAAACAAAATATTTTTATCTTCAATATTTTGTTGCGAATCCTTTGCAGGCAATCACTGCCTTAAGTCTGGAACCCATGGACATCACCAAACGCTGGGTTTCCTCCTTCTTAATGCTTTGCCAGGCCTTTACAGCCGCAGCCTTCAGGTCTTGCTTGTTTGTGGGTCTTTGCGTCTTAAGTCTGGATTTGAGCAAGTGAAATGCATGCTCAATTGAGTTAAGATCTGGTGATTGACTTGGCCATTGCAGAATGTTCCACTTTTTTGCACTCATGAACTCCTGGGTAGCTTTGGCTGTATGCTTGGGGTCATTGTCCATCTGTACTATGAAGCGCCGTCCGATCAACTTTGCGGCATTTGGCTGAATCTGGGCTGAAAGTATATCCCGGTACACTTCAGAATTCATCCGGCTACTCTTGTCTGCTGTTATGTCATCAATAAACACAAGTGACCCAGTGCCATTGAAAGCCATGCATGCCCATGCCATCACGTTGCCTCCACCATGTTTTACAGAGGATGTGGTGTGCCTTGGATCATGTGCCGTTCCCTTTCTTCTCCAAACTTTTTTCTTCCCATCATTCTGGTACAGGTTGATCTTTGTCTCATCTGTCCATAGAATACTTTTCCAGAACTGAGCTGGCTTCATGAGGGGTTTTTCAGCAAATTTAACTCTGGCCTGTCTATTTTTGGAATTGATGAATGGTTTGCATCTAGATGTGAACCCTTTGTATTTACTTTCATGGAGTCTTCTCTTTACTGTTGACTTAGAGACAGATACACCTACTTCACTGAGAGTGTTCTGGACTTCAGTTGATGTTGTGAACGGGTTCTTCTTCACCAAAGAAAGTATGTGGTGATCATCCACCACTGTTGTCATCCGTGGACGCCCAGGCCTTTTTGAGTTCCCAAGCTCACCAGTCAATTCCTTTTTTCTCAGAATGTACCCGACTGTTGATTTTGCTACTCCAAGCATGTCTGATGGATTTTTTCTTTTTTTTTTCAGCCTCAGGATGTTCTGCTTCACCTCAATTGAGAGTTCTTTAGACCGCATGTTGTCTGGTCACAGCAACAGCTTCCAAATGCAAAACCACACACCTGTAATCAACCCCAGACCTTTTAACTACTTCATTGATTACAGGTTAACGAGGGAGACGCCTTCAGAGTTAATTGCAGCCCTTAGAGTCCATTGTCCAATTACTTTTGGTCCCTTGAAAAAGAGAAGGCTATGCATTACAGAGCTATGATTCCGAAACCCTTTCTCCGATTTGGATGTGAAAACTCTCATATTGCAGCTGGGAGTGTGCACTTTCAGCCCATATTATATATATAATTGTATTTCTGAACATGTTTTTGTAAACAGCTAAAATAACAAAACTCGTGTCACTGTCCAAATATTTCTGGCCCTGACTGTATTATAAGTGATTAAACATTTGCAAGTCCAAGGCCTCGAAGAAGACTAAAAAAAAAAAGTAAAAATTAAAAAAATATCTATATAAGACTTTAAATCACCCTCTTCACCCTCATTCAAAAATAAAAAAATTAAAATAAATAAAATTAAAAATAAAATATATATATATATATATATATATATATATATATATATATATATATACATATATATATATATATATATATATATATATATATATTTTTTTTTTTTTACGAGGTTCTGTTTTGGGTTTTTTTAAGGCTGTGTCCGCACTTTGCTTTTTCACCTGCGTTTCACCTGCTTTTCTGCAGCGTTTTGAACTGCAGCGTTTTCATGATAAAATGCATGCGTTTTGATTTTCCAGCAAAGTCTATGGAAAATGGGGATTTCTTGTGCGCACTTTGCAGTTCAAAACGCTGCGTTTAATTTGCATAATTTTGGGCAAAAACTCTGCGTTTAAAGAAGCAGCATGTCAATTGTTTTTGCCATTTGGGCTGCGTTTTGCTAACATTGAAGTCTATGAGAAGTTGCAAAAAGCAAGCAACATCAAAATTCCAGCGTTTTACATGCTTTTTGGCTGCAAAATACATGCGTTTTGGACTACATAAACGCATGTGTTTCTGACATTAAAATAATGGAATGATATGTCCCTTTACACACACACATAGTCCGACAATTAAGTTAATGAAAAATATTTTTTTTTTTTAATTTTAGTGATAAATAGTATAAAACCGCTATAATTATATTAAATATAACTAATTTTGTTATGATTTAATAAATTATATTTGTTTTCTTTTTTTTTCCTTTTTTCATAGTGTTTGACTGTTTAAACTTTATTTAGCAGTGGCTTTATGTTCAAAACGCATCTGTCTTTCAGCAATGGAAAAGCAAGTAAATCGCGCTAAAAATGCAGCTAAAAAGCGGTAAAAACGCACGCGTATTTATCGGGTTTCTGTGCTCAAAAGCAACATTGGCAAAAGCAATTTCTGCCAGAGGATGCGTTTAGAACTGCAACTAGAATGACTCAAAGTACGGACACAGCCTAAATCCTGAAAATATGAAAAAAAAAAAAAAGCATTGGCACTTTGCTATCTCCCTAATCCTAATGACCTGGACAATGATGTTGCCAAGTCATTTTTATGCTGTAAATACAACCCCCCCGCCCCCCCCCCCGAAAAAAAAATATAAAAAAATATATATATATTTTTTTCTTTTGCGAGGTTTTGTTTTAGTTTTATTTAAATCCTGAAAATATTAAAAAAAATATTTGGAACTTTGCTATCTCCCTAATCCTAATGACCTGCAGAATCAAGTTGCCAAGTTATTTTTATGCCGTAAATGCAAAACCCAAAAAACAATGACTGAAATACATTTTTTTCACCTTATATTTTTCTCCAGGTTTCAGTACATATTGTAATAAAATGAATGGCATCAGAACAAAGAACAACTCTTTCCAGAAAAAAAACAAGTCCTTGTATGGATCGTTGTCGATGGATGGATAAAAAAAGCTATGGCTTTTGATACAAGGGAAGGAAACAAATGAAAGTGCAAAAGCAAAAAATGTCTGGAGTAGTGATGAGCGAACTGCTTGGTGCTCGGTAAGCACAAGGAGGATTTTGTTGCTCGGATCTCGTTTACAGGATATAATTAAAGTTAATGAGGTACTTGAAGATTTTCTGTAAAAATGCTTGAGTTCCCTATTGACTTCCATTATACTGTGTAAGGCCTGTTTCACACATCCGTCAAAAACCACGCACGTTTTTCACGGACGTGTCAGAGGTGCGTTTTGCCCTCCGTGAGCCGTGTTTATGGCCTACGTGTGTTCTCCGTGATAACACACGGATAACGGGAACTTTCTACTCACCTGTCCCTGGCTTCGCTGTCCATGGTGCTGATCTTCGGTCTCCGGTCCTGCCGACTCCCGCTGCTGCTGCTGCTTCCGGCCACAGTGAAGTGAATATGCAATGAGCATAATGAGCGGCGGTCGCAAGCAAGTGACAGCAACGGCAGAGACAGCAGGGCTGGAGAAGGTGAGTAAAGTTTTTTTATTTTTTTCTCAGACACGTGTGTTTTCTCCGGCGCATGTCACACGGAACACCTCCGTGTGGTCCGTTTGCGTTTTGTGTGACACCGGAGAAAAATGGACATGTTTACGTGTGGAGCAGACAGACACACGTATGCTCCACATTGTCCATGGCAGAACACGCACGTGAGCGCAGACCCATTGATTTTAATGGGTCTACGTGTGCCCGTGTCTCCGGTACATGAGGAAACGGACCAAACACGTACAAGAGACAAGGACGTGTGAAAGAGGCCTAAATGAGACCAGAGCACTGAACACCGAGCAATTCGCTCATCACTAATCTGGAGGGTTAAATGCAGTTTGATGTGATATTTGGAGGGGAATCTGGGGCATAAATGAGGCTGATGTTCAGATTTCTCCTATGGATTTGTTATTAGAACAGTAATGTGCAGATTAGCAGATAGGACGGGGGACATGCGGTGTTTTCTGGGTTTGATCTAAGCCAAAATGTCTTGAAGATGTCATTCAGTGAAGAGGTTTTCAAATATGTAAGAAAATAGCTGCATTGCCGGCCATACACAAAAAGATGCAGGTGGTGGAAGATTTTTCACGCTGATTTTCTAGCAGAATATATGCTGAAAAGATGATACTGGGACGTAGCCTCACCATGCATGCAGTTTTGTCAGCAGTGGCGGACACAGACAGAGCAGAGTCCCTGTCCAAGAACAGTGTATGGCCCCTGCAGCTCAATAGTTCTGTCAATGACGGATGCTGTGTGCTGCTTTGAGGTGAATGTGGCCCCGTTATCTCTTGGGCCTGTGTGACTGCACCAATGATATACCCGCCCCTGGGTGACCGGTATCCTGTCACCGATGTCAGGAAGAAATGTTATTGCTACTAAACTTGACAGAGTCCGGTTCATCACTTGTGTTTTTCTCCTTTCTACCAAGTCTATTTTTTTCTTGTCTTTCTTTGTGCTCGGGCAGATTCTATGTAAAACTCATTGAAATTGGCACTCAATGAATTGAGTCAGGATGGTTAGTTTTTTTCCCTCTCTATTTTTTTTTTTTCTTTTTGCGCCTTGTAGAATGAAAAATCACATGATCCTTTAAGAAAATCTAAGGCCCTGTGCACACAGTATTTGGAGAGTTTTTACCTCAGTATTTGTAAGGCCACGTGCCCACATTGAGTATTTGGTGAGTTTTTTTACCTCAGTATTTGTAAGGTCATGTGCACACGGTGATTATTTGGTGAGTTTACCTCAGTATTTGTAAGGCCACGTGCCCACATTGAATATTTGGTGAGTACTTTACCTCAGTATTTGTAAGGGTATGTGCGCACGTTGCTTTTTACCTGCTTTTTACCTGCTTTTTTGCTGCTTTTTCTTCTGCGCTGTTTAATGCCAAAATGGATGTGTTCTTCTATTCAAGCAAAGTCTATGGGAATTTGGGTTTCTTGTTCACACTATGTTGTTCAAAATGCTGCCTTTTTGTGGCAGAACTTTGGTCAAAAACTCAGCTTTTCAAAGAAGCAACATGTCAATTGTTTTTGCCATTTGGGTTTTGCACTGCAAAGCTGAGTTTTTGACCAAAGTTCTGCCACAAAAAGGCAGCATTTTGAACAACATAGTGTGAACAAGAAACCCAAATTCCCATAGACTTTGCTTGAATAGAAGAACACATCCATTTTGGCATTAAACAGCGCAGAAGAAAAAGCAGCAAAAAAGCAGGTAAAAAGCAGGTAAAAAGCAACGTGCGCACATACCCTGAGGCCACATGCCCACATTGAATATTTGGTGAGTTTACCTCAGTATTTGTAAGGCCACGTGCACACATTGAGTATTTGGTGAGTTTATCACCTCAGTATTTGAAAAACCACGTACCCACCTTGAGTATTTGGTGTGGTTTTTTTTACCTCATTATTTGTAAGGTCATGTGCACACGGTGAGTATTTAGTACTTTGTTACCTCAGTATTTTTTAAGACAAAACCACCAAATACTTAATGTGGCACGTGGCTTAAACCGTTAGTCCTCAACTACGCAAAAAATATTTTTTTACTAGGACAATGGGAATAAAATTGCACAAAAAGCTGCAAGTGATGTAATATCTGGATAAAAAGATGTCACGTCCGTTATGCCAAAGAAAAACTACAAAGAAAGTTAAAGGGGTATTCCATTAATGGACAACTGAGCCGTGGAGCATAAAAAACCATGCTGTTACCCTTATGTCTGCACTGCGTCTCCTGAACACTGCAGCCAATCCATGGCTGCTGATCGCCTGCAGCCTTATCTATTCAATCAGAGCAAATGTCCGCTAAAATGAATTTATTTAGATGACGTAAGGTAGACAAAGCAGTTTGGTTTTCATTTTGTACTACGCAGCTGTCCATTTCTGACCTTTATCTTAAAAATTGGCGCAATGTGATTAAAGCATAAAAAAACTATTAGAACCATTTTACTCCAGAAAAAGGTGCATATACAATGATAAATGGGCACCATGGTATTCATCTAATACAAAGCTCAATGTTCAATGCTACAAAGTCAATGGGGAACTCGAGCATTTTTCTGGACTCTTTTGGAAAGGTGCTTGGGTTTCCCATTGACTTCCATTATGCTCGGTACACGAGCCTGACTGCTGGTTACGAGTACTGAGCACCCGAGCATGGTAGTGCTCTCTCATCTGTTGGGAGACTACCATCCTTATAATTAGTGATGTGTCGTTCGCGAACGAGCCGATTCTTTGAGCCGGCTCTTTGAAGTGAACGATATGAGCCGAATCATCAAAGTGAACGAGCCATAAAGAGCCGCTTTTTTTTTTTTTTTTTTCTCTGCTTCAGGGGGAAGCAGGAGATAAGGATCAAGAGTAAAGTAAACACAAGCTCTGGGCAGGAGCTGACACTTAAAGCTATACACACATAGTGGTTCTTCCTTAGTTCAGTGGGCACAATTGAGTACCAGGGAATGATGTGCTAGGGTTAAGTTTTCTGACCTCGACTGGCACATATGGTAATGTGTAGGAGAAGAGGGCTCAGCTTGTTTGCTGATAACAATGATCATCTTCTCTAGGTATTAATTAGGGTTCAGGACCACTACAGTAAAGACCTGACCAGTTGCTGGGTAATAGCATTTTAGACCAAACATATGTAAAGAAGTGTATACAGCTTCAATCATTGTATAGAGTTAGTGTCCAGTGTGTGCACAGCACAGATGGCCGCTGACATGTTCATTTAACCCTGTAAGGTTTTCTTTCTGGCATAAAAAAGAGAAAATCATTGATCATAAGCCATGTCTCCATTCCTTCAATGTTTAGTGGAAGCTGCTGTGTGTGTGTGTGTGTGTGTGTGTGTGTGAGTGTCTGTGTGTGTCTGTGTGTGTGTGTGTGTGAGTGTCTGTGTGTGTGTGTGTGTGTGTGTGTGTGTGTGTGTGTGAGTGTGTGTGTGTGTGTGTGTGTGTGTGTGTGAGTGTCTGTGTGAGTGTCTGTGTGTGTGTGTGAGTGTCTGTGTGTGTGTGTGAGTGTCTGTGCATGTGTGTGTGTGTGTGTGTGTGTCTGTGTGTGTGAGTGCATGTGTGTGTGTGTGTGTGAGTGTCTGTGTGTGTCTGTGTGTGTCTGTGTGTGTGTGTGTGTGAGTGTCTGTGTGTGTGTGTGTGTGTGTGTGTGTGTGTGTGTGTGTGTGAGTGTCTGTGTGAGTGTCTGTGTGTGTGTGTGAGTGTCTGTGTGTGTGTGAGTGTCTGTGCATGTGTGTGTGTGTGTGTGTGTGTGTCTGTGTGTGTGAGTGCATGTGTGTGTGTGCGTGTGTGTGTGTGTGTGTATGTGTGTGTGTGTGTGTGTGTGTGAGTGTCTGTGTGTGTGAGTGTCTGTGCATGTGTGTGTGTGTGTGTCTGTGTGTGTGTGTCTGTGTGTGTGTGTATTTTTTTTTGTGACCACAATTGATATTTTTTTACTAGTTTGGTGACTACATACAACATATTCATTAGCCTCTATATGCATGTGTCTGTGGCGTTGTGGTGTCACAATTCTCGCAGTTGAGACTTTTTTTCTATTTCTGTTAACAAATCCTGGTATTTTTAGATGTAAATAGATCTGACATCTGCACACATCTATAAAACACTTTTTTTCGTATCGCTTCCTAATTATCAGTGGCGTAACTAGAGTCTGGTGAGCCACAGTGTGAAATGTAGACCTGGGCACTCCCCCACCTGTCACACTCCGCGCGCACACATGTTGGTCAGATCATATGTATGGGCCCCGTGTATATATGTCCCTTATCCTGGTATATATGGTCTTCCCCTCCCACCACCATAGTCATCCAATTATTATAACGCATCCCCATATTCCTCCATATATCACAATGTACCCTCATAGTCATTTATATATTATAATGCATCCCATAGTCCCCATAGTCATCCAATTATAATAATGCACCCCCATTATCCTCCATATAGTATAATACTGCCTCACAGCCCTCCATATAGTATAATGCAGCCTCACAGCCTTCCCTATAGCATAATGCAGCCTCACAACTCGCCATAGACTATAATGCACCCCCCTCCTCCCCCATAATCCTCTGGCGAGCGTGTACTCATTAAAAAATAAATCTGTACTTACCTCTCCTGGTTTCCCCGCAGCTTAATGTGACTCACGATATCGCCACAGCGATGTCACTGTGGCGATATCGTGAGTGCATCGCCACGTGTGACCCGGCAAAATCGCCCCACAATTTATCGCTGGTCGCAGTCGCGAAGTTTTCGGTCCGGACCAAAAACCACGCAACTGCAATCTAGCGACATCGCTGCATGTGACACCTTCACACCAGCGACTTCAGGAGCTGCACTATAGCTCCTGGAGACACTGGTGTGATGCTATGGCATCACACAGCGACATTGCAGGAGAAGTCGCAGGTGAGATCGTCACATATGACATCTCACCCGTGACGTTGATGCGGTGGGCGGGGTCACACGGTCATCAGCGACGTTGCCCACCACATTGACATGTGTGACAGGGCCCTTACTTTAATTCAGAGATGGGAAACTTCAGGTCTTGAGTGCCACACACAGTGTAGATGATTCAATTATCAACTGTGCAATACTAAAGACCCCGTCAGACAGGGAGGTATCACTGGCGATGCTGCAACTTAGTAGGCATGGTCAAGTTACAATGACATCGCCAGTGTGTCGCCTCGTGTGACAGGGCAATTTCCCGCTGCCACCGCTCATCTCCTGAATTCGGAGGTTGCCTAGCACTGCTGGGAAACCTGGCGATGAGGAGCAGGCGATCTGAACACATTGCCGCGTGTGACGCAGCAATAGTGTTCTGACACATGACGGGAGCCATACAAAGTATAGCTCCCTGCCTCGCCTGGACTACAGGCATGTTCAGAGGCGATCCTCCACCAGTGTGACAGTACCATAAGGAAATCCTGGACACATGACCTGCACCCTCCAGACCTGGAGGTCCTCACCTCTGCTTTAGTTGATCAATGTGTGATTGCTGTAGGGCCGCACCCGACACCTCGGATGATCAGCTGTTCTTAATGCTGGCCAGATTTGCTGTTATGAAGGTGCTCCATCTTGTATGTAGTGACAGCGGCTAGATACCGCACATCCGCCCTCCAGCCATCACACATTGATTACCTATAGTAAGGCCAGACCATCAATGTTAGTCAGGACAACCTCTATACATTTGTTTTATGTGCAATACTACCTCAATGACATTTATTGTCACTTAACTGTTAAAAAAGTTGGTATGTAACTAGTGTTGCATTGCCATATTGTGTTCCACTTGCTGGGATTTGTAGTGCTGTGCACCACCAGCAGAAGTTGGACCCATGCTATGTTAGCATTTAAACATTTCTGTTCCAGGTTGTGTTGAAAAGAACTGATTTTGCTATTCAGTATCCTATGCTTCCATATTTTGGTGTGCGTACAGTGTGTGTGTACAATGTGTGTATGTATGTGTGTCCTTTGTGTTCAGTATGTACAGTGTGTGTGTACAATGTGTGTATGTATGTGTGTCCTTTGTGTTCAGTATGTACAGTGTGTGTGTACAATGTGTGTATGTATGTGTGTCCTTTGTGTTCAGTATGTACAGTGTGTGTGTACAATGTGTGTATGTATGTGTGTCCTTTGTGTTCAGTATGTACAGTGTGTGTGTACAATGTGTGTATGTATGTGTGTCCTTTGTGTTCAGTATGTACAGTGTGTGTGTACAATGTGTGTATGTATGTGTGTCCTTTGTGTTCAGTATGTACAGTGTGTATGTACAATGTGTGTATGTATGTGTGTCCTTTGTGTTCAGTATGTACAGTGTGTGTGTACAATGTGTGTATGTATGTGTGTCCTTTGTGTTCAGTATGTACAGTGTGTGTGTACAATGTGTGTATGTATGTGTGTCCTTTGTGTTCAGTATGTACAGTGTGTGTGTACAATGTGTGTATGTATGTGTGTCCTTTGTGTTCAGTATGTACAGTGTGTGTGTACAATGTGTGTATGTATGTGTGTCCTTTGTGTTCAGTATGTACAGTGTGTGTGTACAATGTGTGTATGTATGTGTGTCCTTTGTGTTCAGTATGTACAGTATGTGTGTACAATGTGTGTATGTATGTGTGTCCTTTGTGTTCAGTATGTACAGTATGTGTGTACAATGTGTGTATGTATGTGTGTCCTTTGTGTTCAGTATGTACAGTGTGTGTGTACAATGTGTGTATGTATGTGTGTCCTTTGTGTTCAGTATGTACAGTGTGTGTGTACAATGTGTGTATGTATGTGTGTCCTTTGTGTTCAGTATGTACAGTGTGTGTGTGTACAATGTGTGTATGTGTGTCCTTTGTGTTCAGTATGTACAGTGTGTGTGTACAATGTGTGTATGTATGTGTGTCCTTTGTGTTCAGTATGTACAGTGTGTGTGTACAATGTGTGTATGTATGTGTGTCCTTTGTGTTCAGTATGTACAGTGTGTGTGTACAATGTGTGTATGTATGTGTGTCCTTTGTGTTCAGTATGTACAGTGTGTGTGTACAATGTGTGTATGTATGTGTGTCCTTTGTGTTCAGTATGTACAGTGTGTGTGTACAATGTGTGTATGTATGTGTGTCCTTTGTGTTCAGTATGTACAGTGTGTGTGTGTGTTGCACATATAGTGACAGGCAGCACAGTAATTGCAACTCGCCTTTATTTTCAGGAATTATAATCTTTTGTAGGAGCGACACATATCAGAGCACTGACTAATGTAGAAAGGACATGTACAAAAAACACCACATAAAAGAGGAGCGAGGGCCCTGTCCAGAAGAGCTGACAATCTGAGGAAACGGAAACAATAATGCTAAAAACTGTTTTTACTGCTTCACTAGATACATACAAGGGTGTAGAATGAGGTTCCCAATGTACAGGGGAGGTTCTGCATCACCACAAGGTGTAGCAGAGGGTTTTTTTAAAAAAAGAGCCGTTTTTTGAGCCGAAAGAGCCGATTCTTTTTGGTGAGCCGAGCCAAATGAGCCGGCTCATCAAAAAGAGCCGGACTGCCCATCACTACTTATAATATTTCTTCCCAAACTGTTGGAATAAGCTCTAGGTCGCACAGCACTGCCGTAAAGTGCGCAAACATCCCTGCATAGTGCGGGCACGCGCACGCCCCTAGCTCCCCCAGTGTGCGCGTCCACCAGATGACGTCTCTGAAGCGCGCGCCGCTGGCTGCGGGCAGGCTGAGTGCGAGCCTCGGGGGCGCGCTTCCGTCCTCCCGGCTCAGCCCTCAAGATGGCCGGTAAGTGTACGAGACCGGGGCAGCGGGGGAGATGTGTCTGGCCGGCTATTACCGGGGATGGGAGGTGTGCCCCGGTGCTATGTGCAGGGGGGGCGGTGCTGTGTGCAGGCAGAGGCGGGTGTGCGGCGCCCTCCTCCATGTTATCAGTGCGGGGAGCGCGCAGCCATTGTTATTGCTCCTTCCCATGTAGCGTACATGTCTGCAGGTGATCTGCCCTGTGCCAGGCAATGGGGGCAGTATACGGGCACCCTGCTTCTGCAATGTATGTGTGCCCTCTGCCCCTCCCATTAGGTATAGGTTCCTCCAGCTGTCAGACATGCCCAGCAAATCTGCACCAAAAATTGGCATTGGATGTGGATTCCTAACACTGTCCAGGCCCCTCCACCCACACCGACCGGTCAGACCCCAATAATAATGCCGCACGTTATTGACTCCATTTTTCTACGTGTACTGATAGCGACATTTTTTTTGCCCATCTTTTTTTTTTTCCCCTTTTTCCAAGAACCATAATAATTTTTTTTAATTTCCATAAGACGTAGTGGTTAGAGGGTGTGATTTAAAAAAAAAAAAAATCAAATCTTTATTTTTATATAGCGCTAACATATTCCGCAGCGCTTTACATATATCAGGAACACTGTCCCCATTGGGGCTCACAATCTAAAGTCCCTATCTGTATGTTTTTGGAGTTCTATGGGGCGAGCTGTAGTTTTGATAACGCCATTAATTTTACTGTACAATGTTCAGAAAAATGGGGAAAAGTATCCGATAATCGAGGTCAGAGAAGCAATTCCATCATGTTATTGGGTATCATTGACTCCGGGTCAGCGCGACTATAGGGACCCCAGACTTGTCATACGTACATGTATATACAGCTCTGGCAAAAATTAAGAGACCACTGCAAAATTGTCAGTTTTTCTGATTTTTCTCTTTATAGGTATATTTTTGAGTAAAATGTAAATTGTTTTAAATTGTACAAATTTTGTATTTATTTTCTGAAAATGACAAATGGTCAAAATAACAAAACAATGCATTGCTGTCAGACCTCAAATAATGCATTGAAGAAAAAAAGTTCATGATCATTTAGAAACAACACTAATAATGTTTTAACTCAGGAAGAGATCAGAAATCAATATTTTGCAAACATTTAAGGAGTTCATCTTTGTTTGATGGCTTGTGACTTTCCATCTTCTTCTTGATTACATTCCAGAGGTTTTCAATGGGGTTCAGGTCTGGAGATTGGGCAGGCCATGACAGGGTTTTGATGTGATGGCCTTTCATCCACACATTGATTGACCTAGCTGTGCGGCATGGTGCATTGTCCTGCTAGAAAACCAGTCCTCAGAGTTGGCGAACACTGCCTGAGCAGAAGCAAACAACTCTTTTTCCGGGATAACCTTGTATAAGGCTTGATTCATGCGTCCTTCGCAAAGTTTAATCTGCCCAATTTCAGCCTTGCTGAAGCATCCCTGATCCTCCACCAAATTTCACAGTGGGTGCAAGACACTGTGGCTTATACGCCTCTCCAGGTCTCCATCTAACCATTAAACGATCAGGTGTTGGGCAAAGCTAAAAAGGACAATGCGCCATGCCACACAGCTAGGTCAATCAATGTGTGGATGTAGGACCACCACATCAAAACTCTGTCATGGCCAGCCCAATCTCCAGACCTGAACCCCTTTGAAAACCACTTGAATGTAGTCAAGAGGAAGATGCCAAAAAAGAACCTGAAAAGCTGAGCATTTTTGGTGATGTGAGCACACTGCAGTTCTTTTTCTTCAGCAAAAAACGGACCTTCTGGCAGAAAAACGCATCAAGCATTCGTTTTTTAACGCATTTTCGATGCGTATATATATATATATATATATATATTATATATAAAAGCAAAAATGCAACATGTGAACTTGGCCTTAAAGTGAAGCCATCATTTTATTTTTTATTTCATAATTCCGCAGTACACATAAAAATAAACAGCTTTGTAATATCTTATCAGACAGATCATCTTCTCTCCCTGGACTGATGAATCACTTTCAGTTCAGGGCTGTGTATTTGGTAAAGACAGATTTTCCAGTAGACATCAGAAGGAGCTTTTAGGCTATGTGCGCACTAGAAAAGTGATTGTTCTCAAGAAAATTTCTTGAGAAACTTCTGGGAGTTGAAGATTACCGCACCTGCGGTAAAAAACCGCACCAAAACCGCGGGAAAAACGCATGTGTTTTTGCCGCGTGTTTTCTGCAGGTTGGTCCCTGCGGTTTTTTTATGCTGAACTGCAATAAATAATATATATAATAGATAGATAATCGATAGACAGATAATGGATAGAGGGAAAGATGGATAGATGAATAGATAGATCGATAGATAAGAAAGACCTATATAATGTCCCACCCCCTGCATATTCTAAGCTGGCACCCTTTAGTGACTTTCATGTGGCACTAAAGGGTGCCTAGCCTTGTATTTAGGTAAAGAATAAATAAATAATTTAAAAAAAAAATGGCATGAGGTCCCCCCATCTTTTGTAGCCAGCTCAGGTAAAGCAGACGGCTGCAGCCTGCAGACCACAGCTGGCAGCTTCACCTTGGCTGGTAATCCAAAACAGAGGGCACCCCACGCTGTTATTTTACATTAAATAAATAATTTAAAACAAAAAACGTGGGGTCCCCCCCCAAATTGGATCACCAGTCAAGGTAAAGCGGACAGCTGTGGTCTGGTATTCTCAGACTAGGGAGGTCCACTGTTATTGGACACTCCCCAGCCTAAAAATAGCAGGCTGCAGCCGCCCCAGAAGTGGCGCATCCATTAGACGTGCCAATCCTGGAACTTCGCCCCAACTCATCCCGTTGCCCTGGTGCGGTGGCAAATGGGGTAATATATGGGGTTGATGCCAGATGTGTAATGTCACCTGGCATCAGATCCTGGGGTTAGTGATGTCACACAACATCACCAACCCAGTCAGTAAGAAATAAAAAATAGACAACAAAAAAAATTTATTTGAAAAAACACTCCCCACATTCCCTCTTTCACCAATTGATTGACAAGAACAATCAAATCCTTGGCCGGCGTAATCCAATAAGGGGGTCCCACGGCGATCCATACCATAGTCACTGTCCCAGTCAATGAAGAACAGAATGTTCCCCATTGGCTGGGAGAGTAATGCAGTGACTTGAGCTAACATCAATAGGTCAGCCCAGGTCACTGCAGGGGATCACGAGCGCTGCTGTCAGGAGGATAGATGAGATCATTACCTGCTGTGATGATCTCCTGCAGTCCTGCCATCAGCTCTGTCACTGCCTTCTATGCCCGCCGCGTTCTCAGCAGTATCGCGAGAGCCCGTGACGTCACCGCTAGTGACAGTCTCGGGCCGCGGGCATAGACGGCAGTGACAGCGGTGACGTCAGGAGATCGTTACCGCAGGTAATGATCTCATCTCACCTCCTGACAGCAGCGCTCGGTATCCCCGCAGCTGCACGCACTGCTGTGTGTCAGTGTCTGCCTGCGCTGCAGCGTGACAAGCTGCTGACACTGCGGGCAGACACTGACACTGCTGTGCTGGCAGCGGCGGGGCCGGAGCGGGACACAAACTGCACGGGCACCTGGAGGTCACACGGAAGTGCTTCTGTGCGGTGTCCAGGGAGTGTGACGTCTGTGTTTACTCTGCTCCGCTTCCTCTTCTGTCATAATGACATCACTCCCTGCAAACCGCAGACAGCGAAGAGCATTACCGCAGGTAAATTGCGGCTATACCGGGCGTATACCGCACATCATTTGCTACCTGCGGTATACCCCCGGTATTTCGCGATTACATTACAGTGAATGGAGTGAAATTCTGGGGGTATACCACAGGTACCTGCGGAAAAGAAGTGACATGCACATTTTCTCAAGAAAATCTTCAGAAAGAATTCTCTTGAGAAAAAAACGCAGTGTGCGCACTGCTATTTTTTTTCTCACAGGTTTTGCTGGGAAATGTCTGCAGGAATATTACAAACATTTCTTAAGAAATTTCTGCAGCAAAACCGTGGGTAAAAACGCAGTGTGCGCACAGGGCCTTAAGATTCCATAGCATAAGGAGGAGCTGGAAACACAGACCTTCTGCTGCATGCTCTGTCCCCTCCTATATCAGTAAGGTTAAGTTCACACTTGCGTTGTTTTGCATCAGTCACAATCCGTCGCCTTGAGGAATTACAGTATCCTACAAAATATTTTGCAGGAATCTGTTTTTTTCCCCATAGACTTCTATTAGTGACGGATTGTGACTGATGGCCCTGCGTTGCATCCGCTGCGTGACGGATCAGTAGTTTACCGACGATCAGGCAGTAGGAACGCACACTATAACGTTTTTTGTGTGCAGCGGATCGTTTTTTACTGTGAGCATTTGCACAGTAAAAAACCATGATGGACTGTAAATTCAGTTCTAGCGGCAGGAACAATCAGCTGATCGTTCACAAAAGTCGGCCGCCGGTTAAGCAGAAAAAAAAAAAAATATGGATCCGTTTTTTTTGCAGCATCAGTCACATCAGTTGTGCCACTATCTTCAACGCATCCGTTGCATCAGTCACAAAACTGATTGTGACTGATGAAAAACAACGCAAATGTGAACATAGCCTAAGAGGAAATCTGTAATCACTGAAAACATATTTTCCCCATGAATTCAGAGTGATCCATCCAGGAAGCAAAAGTGGATTTCTCTGATAAGATACATTACAAAGTCTCATCTTTTTACGTGTACCATTGATTTATGGCCTAAAAACAATAACAATAAAAGTGTTTACGCTTTAAAGGTGGTTAGTTGGAAACCCTTGGAAACTAATGGGTACTCTGTGTGCCCACTATGCAGGTAAGGAGCTGGGCACTGCTTCAGGCGTCCTGCTGGTCTTACCATCATACCATAGCCGGCATATTGTGATGGTTGCAGTTGGTATGGAGACTCTATACAGTGCAGTTACTGTACACGCCAGCTTCATACATTATGTAATTGTGGCAGGTGCTCTTTAAGGTCACGGGGTGTCTATATACACATCAGTAGAAGAAAAAAAGTATCCTTTAACACCCAATGTAAATAAAGTCCTGCACTACTCAGCAATGTGACATATCCTATATATAAATATGGTCCCCGTCGATACCGATACTTCTTAGATAACCGTCAGCTGAATGATAGCTCTTCCTAGTCTCACATGAAGAAACAACTCGTCCAAGCGTTGTCTATGGGGAGTGCGGCGTAAGTCACTGCTAGACTTTGCCTGCAGAATAAAAGGGCAATTAAATTTAAAGCACTAGTTCCTTATTTTCCCCAGGTGAGTCGGCCTATTTCATAAATTCAGAGGCCTTTCCATCTGCCGCACAGTTTGTCGCTCCATTTTACTCCGTTACACATCAGTGAGGTGTCTGAAGTTCCTAAAGAGCAGCGGCCTCCAGCTGCTGTGAACTACATCTCCCAGCATGTGGAGAGTCACTGGTCGGAGGCCATTGTGCTAGATCAATTGTCAAGCTTTGTGCAGTTTAAAACCTAAGTTGTATTGACTTCCTCTTCTTCTTCCTCTTAGGGATCCCACTGTATTTTGTGGACCTGCAAGACGACCTGGATGACTGTGAGTGTTCGCCGGCATTTGCACTTCCTCCTTCATGTGCTCCTCACTTCCTCTCGCCTCATTACAGCGTAATGTGCCATGTGATCATCCGAGGGGACACGTCACTCTCAATGACAGCTTGTGTCATCTTCTTCTGTAATACCACAGAACATCATCTGTGATCGGACCTTATATTGGTGGTATTGGGTCATTCCAGTATTGGATCCTTGCACTTTGTCCCTGGAAATCCCCGTGACCTTACAGGTTCCTCAGTTTTATAGTAGGAGAAGGATTGCCCAGGGGGTTTATTCCAGAAACAGCACAACTCCGTATTCACAGGTTGTACCTGGTATTCCACTTCAACTTCTTTAACCAATTTAGGAACAGACTATTTTACCCCATTCTTGGCCAGGCACATTTTCGGGTCTTTTTCGCACAAGCGGTTTTAATGGCTGTGGAAATTTTTCTTTGAATATTCCAAAAATTATTGCCATATTTATGACACACTAGCTGTAGTACCCAGTGTTGCCCGGGATAGTAACTAAGGGCGGCGTTACACGAGACGATATATCGTGTGATCGCATGAGCGATTGCACCCGCCCCCGTCGTTTGTGCGTCACGGGCAATTTATTGCCCGTGTCGCACAAAGTCGTTGAACCCCCATCACACGTACTTACCTCCCTAACGACGTCGCTGTGGGCAGCGAACATCCTCTTCCTGAAGGGGGAGGGACGTTCGGCGTCACAGCGACGTCACACAGCGGCCGGCCAATAGAAGCGGAGGGGTGGAGATGAGCGGGACGTAACATCCCGCCCACCTCCTTCCTTCCGCATTGCCGGTGGGACGCAGGTAAGTTGTTCGTTGTTCCCGGGGTGTCACAGGTAGCGATGTGTGCTGCCTCGGGAACGATGAACAACCAGCGTGCAGAAGGAGGAACGACATTATGGAAATGAACGATGTGTCAACGAGCAACGATAAGGTGAGTATTTTTGCTCGTTAACAGATGTTCAGCGGTGTCACACGGTACGATATCTCTAACGATGCCGGATGTGCGTCACGAATTCCGTGACCCCGACGACATATTGCACGATATATCGTACCGTGTAACGCCGCCCTAAGTCTCTCTGCCACTCTTCCTCTCTGACACACTCTCCCTCTCTTCCTCTCTTCTGCCAGTCTCCCACTCTCTTTCCTTTTCTCACTCTATCTCCCGTTCCCCCTCTCACCACCGAAATCATATTAAATCATATTAACTGCTATATAAGCTGTCTTATTCTAAGAATGTTCTTCGTTGTTCAAAGCAACCAATCAGAGCTCCTATTAATGACCTGTAGCAAAATAGAAGCAGGCTGTGATTGGCTACTATAGGCCACCTGATAAATATCCAGGCTGTCAAAACAGCCAATATATTGCCTCATAAAACCCCACACAATTAGTATATAGGTAAGGTCATGTGACTTACATCAGCCTCTACAACAGTGTTGGCTAATCGTCACCACCAAAATCATATTAGCTCACACATAAGCTGTCCTATACTAACAATGTCCTTCATTGCCTATAGCAACCAATCAGAGCTAGTTGACCTGTAACAAAATAAAATCAGACATGTGATTGGTTGCTATAGGCCACCCGATAAACATCCAGGGTAACTGTGAAAACAGCCAATATATCACCTCAAACATCCAGTTTCTGTGCGCGCGTGTCTCTTTCTGCATGCACGTGCCTCTTTCTGTGCGCGCATCTCTTTTTGTGCGTGTTTGTATGTCTGTCTCTTTCTCTGACCATAATAGGCTTCTCTATAATAATAGATCTGTTCCCAGCTCCCTTGACTTTAATGTAAGCAGGTTTTGTGGCAAATAACTGTAAAGCATGGGGTTAAATTTTCTCCTCAAAACATAAGTCTAGGACATTCCCTGAGTAGAATGATGTGGCTGTGCAAAATTTTCGTGATTGTAAATGCGATAATGCGGATTCCTTTAGCGGACACACACACACACACACACACACACACACACACACACACACACACACACACACACACACACACACACACACACACACACACACACACACACACACTCACACTCAGATATATGTATTAGATTAGCTGTAGTACCCGGCGTTGCCTGGGATAGTAACTAAGTGTCTGTCTCTCCCAGTCTCTGTCCGCCTCTCTCTATATCTCATTCTGTCTCTCTCTCTCTCTGTCTCTCTGTCGGTCTCTCTCTGTCTGTCTCTGTCTCTATCTCTTTGTCTATCTTTGTCTATCTGTCTCTCTCTCTGTCTATCCGTGTTTGTCAATGTCTGTCTGTCTATTTTTGTCTCGGTCTCTGTGTCTCTGTCTTTTTCCCTGTCTGTCTATTTCTCTATCTCTCTGTCTGTTTGCCTCTCAATATCTCTTTCCCTGTCTGCCTGACTCTTTCCCTGTCTGCCTGACTCTTTCCCTGTCTGCCTGACTCTTTCCCTGTCTGCCTGACTCTTTCCCTGTCTGCCTGACTCTTTCCCTGCCTGCCTGACTCTTTCCCTGCCTGCCTGACTCTTTCCCTGCCTGCCTGACTCTTTCCCTGCCTGCCTGACTCTTTCCCTGCCTGCCTGACTCTTTCCCTGCCTGCCTGACTCTTTCCCTGCCTGCCTGACTCTTTCCCTGCCTGCCTGACTCTTTCCCTGCCTGCCTGACTCTTTCCCTGCCTGCCTGACTCTTTCCCTGCCTGCCTGACTCTTTCCCTGCCTGCCTGACTCTTTCCCTGCCTGCCTGACTCTTTCCCTGCCTGCCTGACTCTTTCCCTGCCTGCCTGACTCTTTCCCTGCCTGCCTGACTCTTTCCCTGCCTGCCTGACTCTTTCCCTGCCTGCCTGACTCTCTCCCTGCCTGCCTGACTCTCTCCCTGCCTGCCTGACTCTCTCCCTGCCTGCCTGACTCTCTCCCTGCCTGTGAATATATCTGTCTGTCTCTCCACACAAATCATATTACCTCAAACATAAGCCTCTTATACTAAGAATGTACTTTTTGGCCTTCTAGCAACCAATCACAGCTTCTATTAATGACATTTAGCTCCCAGCTCCATTGACTTTAATAGAGCCAGGTTTTTTGGATCGTAACTATTAAGCAGAGGGTTACATTTTCTCCATCAAAACATAGTCTATGACGTTCTTTGAGTCACACAAGGTGTCTGCAAAATTTTGAGATTGTAAATGTGACGGTGCGGACACACACACACACACACTCACACTCACACACACTCAGCTTTATTTATTAGATGGGGCCTAATTTTTGTATTTTTTTATATTCCTTTAAAAAAATAGAAATTTAGTTACTGATATCCATGGAGGGAAAATTTAGAGAAACAATTGCAAATACTTGTTTATTCTTTACATCTTTTTATGACCATAAGAGATCACTGTAATACATTTAAAATTGTGTGCTCTTTTTCGTAGAAAAAATATTTTTATTATTTTCATATATTGGACATATATTTTATTTCGATGGGCCTGGGTTAAAAAGAGCAATTTGGTTTAGCAGTGACTTTCATTATAGTTTTGTTTATTTTTTCTTCCTTATTTCTTTCTTTCTTTTTATTTTACACATTATGCTCCCCCCATAAGGTCATAAAATTCCTTTTTGAGGATCACTTTACAGCACTGACATACATTTTTACATTGCTAATTTTCCCTGTAACTGGCGCTGGTTTATTAGAAATAAGTTAGGGTATGTGCGCACGTTGCTTTTTACCTGCTTTTTACCTGCTTTTTTGCTGCTTTTTCTTCTGCGCTGTTTAATGCCAAAATGGACGTGTTCTTCTATTCAAGCAAAGTCTATGGGAATTTGGGTTTCTTGTTCACACTATGTTGTTCAAAATGCTGCCTTTTTGTGGCAGAACTTTGGTCAAAAACTCAGCTTTGCAGTGCAAAACCCAAATGGCAAAAACAATTGACATGTTGCTTCTTTGAAAAGCTGAGTTTTTGACCAAAGTTCTGCCACAAAAAGGCAGCATTTTGAACAACATAGTGTGAACAAGAAACCCAAATTCCCATAGACTTTGCTTGAATAGAAGAACACATCCATTTTGGCATTAAACAGCGCAGAAGAAAAAGCAGCAAAAAAGCAGGTAAAAAGCAGGTAAAAAGCAACGTGCGCACATACCCTTACAGGGCAAATTCAGCCCTCCTGCTGGAACAGCAGAGTTGATGTAAGTCTGATAGGACCCAGCAGCTCCTGCTATCTCCCGGTATCTGATGATCACATGATTGCGGAGTCTGTAGGGGGAAGCACTGACAGTTCTTCCTATACTGAATACATAACACTTGTTCAGCACTCTGTATACAGTAGTCAGGAAGGCAGAGATCGAGATAAACCATCTCTGCCTGCTTTGTCTGACATCCAGCTGTCGAGCTTCAATGTTTTAGAGTAGAATGGGGATCTCCCACATGTGTAAAGTCTATGGGCGGTCCGCTGATAGCTAAAGACACACAAGTCGTAGACAGGGCTGGCATCGTTTTTTAAGAAAGTTATTTAATAAAAAAAAATTTGGACACCCCTTTTAATAGCTTCTTCTAACTACTGTTGTATGATCACTCTTTGCATTAGGGGTGCAATTTAAGTAATACAGTGGGTACGGAAAGTATTCAGACCCCTTTAAATTTTTCACTCTTTGATTACAACCATTTGGTAAATTCAAAAAAAGTTCATTTATTTTCTCATTTAATGTACACTCTGCACCCCATCTTCACAGAAAACAGAAATGTAGAAATTTTTGCAAATGTATTAAATAAGAAAAACTGAAATATCACATGGTCATAAGTATTCAGACCCTTTGCTCAGCATTGAGTTTCAGAAGCACCCTTTTGATCTAGTACAGCCATGAATCTTCTTGGGAATGATGCAACAAGTTTTTCCACACCTGAATTTGGGGATCCTCTGCCATTCTTCCTTGCAGATCCCCTCCAGTTCCATCAGGTTGAATGGTGAACGTTGATGGATGGACAGCCATTTTCAGGTCTCTCCAGAGATGCTCAATTGTGTTTAAGGCAGGGCTCTGGCTGGGCCAGTCAAGAATGGTCAGAGTTGTTCACAAGCCACTCATTTGTTATTTTAGAAGGTGAACCTTTGGCCAAGTCTGAGGTCCAGAGCACTCTGGAAGAGGTTTTCTTCCAGGATATCTCTGTACTTGCCCGCATTCATCTTTCTTTCAATTGCAACCAGTCGTCCTGTCCCTGCAGCTGAAATACACCTCCATAGCATGATGCTGCCACCACCATGTTTCACTGTTGGGATTGTATTGGGCAGGTGATGAGCAGTGCCTGGTTTTCTCCACACATACCGCTTAGAATTATCACCAAAAAGTTCATATTCGTCTCATCAGACCACATAATCTTATTTCTCATAGTCTGGGAGTCCTTCATGTGTTTTTTTTTTGCAAACTCTATGCGGGCTTTCATATCTTTTGCACTGAGGAGAGGCTTCCGTCGGGCCACTCTGCCATAAAGGCCCGACTGGTGGAGGGCTGCAGTGATAGTTGACTTTGTGGAACTTTCTCACATCTCCCTACTGCATCTCTGGAGCTCAGCCACAGTGATCTTGAGGTTCTTCTTTACGTCTCTCACCAAAGGCTCTTCTCACACAATTGCTCAGTTAGGCTGGACGGCCAGGTCTAGGAAGAGTTCTGGTGGTCCCAAATGTCTTCCATTTAAGGACTATCGAGATCACTGTGCTCTTAGGAACCTTGAGTACTGCAGAAATTCTTTTGTAACCTTGGCCAGATCTGTGTCTTGCCACAATTCTGTCTCTGAGCTCTTTGGGCAGTTCCTTGGACCTCGTGATTTTCATTTGGTCTGACATGCACTGTGAGCTGTGAGGTCTTATATAGACACATGTGTGCCTTTCCATGTCAAGTCCTATCAGTTTAAACACTTCTGGACTCCAGTGAAGGATTAGAACCATCTGAAGGAGGATCACAAGGAAATGGAGAGCATGTGACTTAAATATGAGTGTCTGAGCAAAGGGTCTGAATACTTATGACCATGTGATATTTCAGTTCTTCTTGTTTAATAAATTTGCAAAAATTTCTGCATATGTTTTTTTTTTCTGTCCAGATGGGGTGCAGAGTGTACATTAATGAGAAAAAAATGAACTTTTTTGAATTTACCAAATGGCTGCAATGAAACAGAGTGAAAAATTTAAAGGGGTCTGAATACTTCATGTACCCACTGTATATGAAGTACTTTTAGTGTATGTAAAAGCTCTGCCAAGTGCTGCCGTGTTCTCTATGAGGCAGCCACTGCCAGATATCTCAGGCCGGTGGCTTTTCTTTGCACTGAACAATCCTTATTCCCCGACAGGCTACACTGAAATTGGCGGGTTTGACCGGCATTAAGGCCACTTTACACGCTACGACATCGCTCAAGCGATCTCGTTGGGGTCACGGAATTCATGACGCACATGCAGCCGCTTTAGCGATGTCGTTGCGTGTGACACCTATGAGCGATTTTAAATCGTCTCAAAAACGTGTAAAATCACTACTCGGTGACATGCCCCCCATTCCCAATTATCGTTGCTGCTGCTTGTGCGATGTTGTTTGTCGTTCCTGCGGCAGCACACATTGCTATGTGTGACACCGCAGGAACGATGAACATCTCCTTACCTGTGTCCACCGGCAATGCGGAAGGAAGAAGGTGGGCGGCATGTTACGTCCCGCTCATCTCTGCCCCTCCGCTTCGATTGGGTGACTGCTTAGTGACGTCGCTGTGATGCCGAACGAACTGCCCTCTTAGAAATGAGGCGGATCGCCGGTCACAGCGACGTCGCCAGGCAGGTAAGTAGTGTGACGGGTCCACGCGATTTTGTGCGCCACGGGCAGCGATTTGCCCGTGACGCACAAACGATGGGGACAGGTACGCATGCTAGGGATATCGGTAATGATATTGCAGCGTGTAAAGCGGCCTTTGGTCTAGTGTGTTTGAGGCCCTTGTGACCTACTGGTCAACCCTCAAGCATAAGAGGACAGTAGTTGAAATTGAAAATAGGATTTCTAGTTAGTCACTGATGACGTAATTAGGTTGTGTACTTTGAGTGATGATAGAGTTGGTATTTTTGGGGCAGTGACTGGTTAGCGGCCAACGTTACAGACTCTAAAAATAAAATTCTGTAGATTTTAGTGACACTGCATACACTGATGCCCCTCACAAAAGTTCCAGTTTCCAGATTTTCTAATCATCCTGTGGCAGTCAGTGCCCCGAGCTACCTAATAATGGATTATTTATTACCTAGGGCCACACTGAGGATGATGCATCTCAGCCAGGAGAACCTGAGGCACAATCCTCTCCACTAATACTTGCATAGTCAGGTGGTGAATTTATTCTTTGCCTCTAGGAAACGTTGCAGCATTCTTGGTGGAGCACAGCTTCCTCCTTGTGCTATCACATGTGTTGTTATCCCTTGCAGTCATTTCCACCTCTAGTCACACGAGTCTTTAGGATTTCAGGATTGCCGTAAACCCAGGACTTCATAGAAGAAATTGTCTACTTACATAGAATAGAAAGGGGATCAAATCTAGGTCTGAATTGAGAAAATGCAGAATTTTGTGAGTGAATACCTGCAGGAACTAGAAAGCTAAGCTACACATCTACACAATGGTGATGGAGGTTGTAACTCCATCCTGGAGACACTTAAGAGGACCCTGTCCTTTCTCCTTACAAGTCTACTTTAGGCTATGTGCGCACTAGAAAAGTGATTTTTCTCAAGAAAATTTCTTGAGAAACTTCTGGGAGTTGAAAATTACCGCACCTGCGGTAAAAATTCGCACCAAAACCGCGGGAAAAACGCATGCGTTTTTGCCGCAGGTTGGTCCCTGCGTTTTTTTTATGCTGAACTGCAATAAATAATATAGATAATAGATAGATAATCGATAGACGACTGATAATGGATAGAGGGAAAGATGGATAGATGAATAGATAGATGAGAAAGACCTATATAATGTCCCACCCCCTGCATATTCTAAGCTGGCACCCTTTAGTGACTTTCATGTGGCACTAAAGGGTGCCTAGCCTTGTATTTAGCTAAAAAATAAATAATTTAAAAAAAATGACGTGAGGTCCCCCCATCTTTTGTAGCCAGCTAGGGTAAAGCAGACAGCTGCAGCCTGCAAACCACAGCTGGCAGCTTCACCTTGGCTGGTAATCCAAAACAGAGGGCACCCCACGCTGTTATTTTACATTAAATAAATAATTTAAAACAAAAAACGTGGGGTCCCCCCCATATTGGATCACTCAGACTAGGGAGGTCCACTGTTATTAGACACTCCCCAGCCTAAAAATAGCGCATCCATTAGACGTGCCAATCCTGGCGCTTCGTCCCAACTCATCCCATTGCTTTGGTGCGGTGGCAAACGGGGTAATATATGGGGTTGATGCCAGATGTGTAATGTCACCTGGCATCAAGCCCTGGGGTACGTGATGTCACACGTCTATCAGATACCTGACATCACCAACCCAGTCAGTAAGAAATAAAAAATAGACAACAAAAAAAGTTTTATTTGAAAAAACACTCCCCACATTCCCTCTTTCACCAATTTATTGACACGAACAATGAAATCCGGGTCCAGCATAATCCAATAAGGGGGGGGGGTCCCACGACGATCCATACCATAGTCACTGTCCCAGTAAGTGAAGAATAGAATGTTCCCCATTGGCTGGGAGAGTAATGCAGTGACCTGAGCTAACATCAATAGGTCAGCCCAGGTCACTGCAGGGGATGACGAGCGCTCCCATCAGGAGGTTAGATGAGATCATTACCTGCTGTGACGATCTCCTGCAGTCCTGCCATCAGCGCTGTCACTGACTTCTATGCCCGCCATGTTGTCAGCAGTATCGCGAGAGCCCGTGACGTCACCGCTAGTGACAGTCTCGGGCCGCGGGCATAGACTGCAGTGACAGCGGTGACGTCAGGAGGCAGGAGATCGTCACAGCAGGTAATGATCTCATCTCACCTCCTGACAGCAGCGCTCGGCATCCCCGCGGCTGCACGCACTGCTGTGTGTCAGTGTCTGCCTGCGCTGCAGCTTGACAAGCAGCTGATACTGTGGGCAGACACTGACACTGCTGTGCTGGCAGCGGCGGGGCCGGAGCGGGACACAGACTGCACAGGTACCTGGAGGTCACACGGAAGCGCTTCTGTGCGGCGTCTAGGGAGTGTGACGTCTGTGTTTACTCTGCTCCGCTTCCTCTTCTGTCATAATGACATCACTTCCTGCAAAATCGCAGGGAGCGATGAGCATTACCGCAGGTAAAGCGCGGCTATACCGGGGGTATACCGCACATCATTTGCTACCTGCGGTATACCCCCGGAATTTCGCGATTACATTACAGTGAATGGAGTGAAATACCGGGGGTATTCCGCAGGTACCTGCGGAAAAGAAGTGACATGCACATTTTCTCAAGAAAATCTTCACAAAGAATTTTCTTGAGAAAAAAACGCAGTGTGCGCACAGCTATTTTTTTTTCCCATAGGTTTTGCTGGGAAATGTCTGCAGAAAGATTTCAAACATTTCTCAAGAAATTTCCGCAGCAAAACCGCGGGTAAATCCGCGGGTAAAACGGCCTAGTGCGCACATAGCCTTAGTAAATATCTGCCTCCTCCATGAAACGGTAATTCTACAGCATTTTGTCTTTTAACTCTTAGGGGTACTTTGCACGCTGTAACATTGCTAGCCAATGATAGCGATGCTGAGCGCGATAGTCCCCGCCTCCGTGGCAGATGCGATCTCTTGTGATAGCTGCCGTAGCGAACATTATCGCTACGGCAGCTTCACATGCACTTACCTGCCCTGTGACGTCGCTCTGGCCGGCGACCCGCCTTCTTCCTAAGGGGGCGGGTGGGTCATGCGGCGTCACAGCGATGTCACATGGCAGGCGGCCAAAAGAAGCGGAGGGGCGGAGATGAGCGGGACGTAAACATCCCGCCCACCTTCTCCCTTCCGCATAGCCGGTGGACGGCGGGCGCAGGTAAGGAGATGTTTGTCGGTCCTGCGGCTTCACACACAGCGATGTGTGGAGCTGCAGGAACGACAAACAACATCGTACCTGCAGACGCACCACCATTATGAAAATGAACGACGTGACACAGATCAGCGATTTTTGACCGTTTCACGCTCGTTCATCTTCTCTCCTAGGCTTTACACGTTGCGACGTCGTTACTGGCGCCGGATGTGCGTCACTTTCGATTTGACCCCGACGATATCGCAGCAGCGATGTCGCAACGTGCAAAGTACCCCTTATGCTGTGCCGTTCCTCTGTGATTTCCGTGATGTGATTTTTGCTGAAGGAGAGGGGTTTTCTCTGAAACGTGTTGAAATAAATCACTTTGATGACCTATTGACTGTCTCCTCCTCATGGCAGTGCGGCAATCATCCCTAACTAGCTAACGGTGATCCTCCATGAAATAGTAATTCTATAGCATTTTGTCTTTTATCTCTCATGCCTTGCCGTTCCTCTGTGATTCCCCAGATTGGGTAGCAAGGATCACCTGGCTGGTGGGAGCTGTCACGATTCCCTCTCTGCCAAAAATGTCAACCAAGGGTTACAATTTCATAATCCCCCCCCCCCCCCCCCCTAAAAAAAAATAAAAAAATACTGTGCATACTTTTTGTACCTTCTCCCTCATGAATCAGTGAGAGAAAAGTCCAGGCACTGCACCCATGTCCTTACACTTGCCCTCTGTCTTCATTTTCTGTCTTGCTTTTTGCGGGAGTTTGGAGTCTAGCTATTTCTCATTTATCCAATGCTGATGAGGAGGAGTTCAACTCTGCTTTTTTACTTATTTGTCAAGTGATTGGCTTAGAGGGAATCTTTCAGGTCCCCTATATTTTCCAACCCAGCAGCATTGATCCCTGTATGCCCAAATTCCCTCCCTAACCAGCCCTGTATAACGCTATTCACCAATATGAATGTTTAAAAAAACGACTTATAAACCTCGCTGTCCCTGTGCTAATTAGACCTGTGACTAGTTGCAGTAGCGTTGTTTCTTTGTCATCAAGGGACATCCCTGTGGGCGTGATAACATGATTTCCACGAGCCGGGTCACCACCAGATTTTGGATATCTCCCCCATGCTTGTAGCTAATTTTGTCCTCGTCAGTGCTCCTTTGAGGCCAGGTATACGCTTCCCGGCTTCAGTAGGTAGACTGCGCATGACTGGAAGTTCAGAAGACGGCTCCCATACACATCTTCTGATCTTCTGGTCATGTGCAGTGTGCTTAATGAGGCCGGGAAGCGTCCACCCTGCTTCTGAAGCGCAGCGACATGTCTAAAACGAGTTGCACGCATGTGCGAGATTTACATTAGCTCGTAGAAATCATGTTATCACGCCCACAGGGGAGTGATAACATGGAAAAAGGGTCAAGTCTGGGGAACTAACACCCCTGCGACTAGTTAGGATTAATTAGAATAGGAACAGTGAGGTTTATAAGTTGTTTTTGTTTTTTTAAACATTAATATTAGTGTATAAAGGGCTGGTTAGGGAGGGAATTTGGGCATACAGGGATGAATACAGCAGGGTTGGAGGAAATATGGGACCACTGAGAAATTCCTTTAAAAATGACCTGTATTTACACTATAAGGTCACCTTCACAGATCCATGTGTCCTGGTCCGAGTACAGATTGAGACTGTCAACCACGCTCGTCAGCCTCATAGCTATATATGAGACTGTGAAGCTCAGGTGAGCAGCCGGTGAACCGTGGTCCGTATTCAGACCAGGCAGACAGATGTGTAAATGCGGGCTTAATGAAATCAGACTTTAGTAGAAGAGCTGTGACCCGGCCCTGTATACTTTATGAACAAAGCGGTGACTGGTTCTGTTTAATACATGAAGCTAATTATATGTTTCTTTTTCGCTCCTAATTGGGAGACCCAGACAGTGGGTGTATAGCTACTGCCTCTGGAGGCCGCACAAAGAACTACACTTAAAAGTGTAAGGCCCCTCCCCTTCTGGCTATACACCCTCCCGTAGGAGTACGGATTCCTCAGTTTTAGCTTTGTGCGCAAGGAGGTCAGACACGCACGCATAGCTCCATTGTTTTTAGTCAGCAGCAGCTGCTGACTATGTCGGATGGAAGAAAAGAGGGTCTATACAGACTCCCAGCATGCTCCCTTCTCACCCCACTTATGTCGGAGGTGTTTGTAAGGTTGAGGTACCCATTGCGGGTACGGCGGCAGGAGCCCACATGCTGATTCCTTCCCCATCCCTTTTTACAGGGCTCTGGGTGAAGTGGGATTTACCGGTCTCCAGGCACTGAGACCGTGCTCCATCTACAGCCCCTGGAGAAGATGCTGGATGGAGCGGAGTACATCAGGGACATGGCCCTGCTTCCTTAAGGTACTCTGTGTCCCCGTGCATTTGGCGCTCACACCGCAGCATGCTGGGTGTTGTAGTGCGCCGGGGGACATCAGCGCTGCGGCGCCTGTGCCATGGCCTCATTCAGCTTAGCTGAAGCAGGCACACTTATGGGAATCGGCCGCGCCGGCCGCTGGGGCTGCGGCACGGCTGGCACTTGTAGTGCGCCGGGGACTTCAGCGCGGCCTGCGCTTTTACGGCGGCCGCGCTGATAACTACAGTCCCCGGCTTTTGCGGCCTGCTTCCGTTCGTTCCCGCCCCCAGACCTGCCAGTCAGGAGAGGGGCGGGACGCTGCCCACGTCTAGGACTCGGTCGCGCCGGCCGCTGGAACAGCGGCGCGGCTGGCACTTGTAGTGCGCCGGGGACTTCAGCGCGGCCCGCGCTTTTACGGCGGCCGCGCTGATAACTCGAGTCCCCGGCTTTTGCGGCCTGCTTTCGTTCGTTCCCGCCCCCAGACCTGCCAGTCAGGAGAGGGGCGGGACGCTGGCCAGTGCATCAGCGCTGAGGGCTGGAGTCGTTTTTACATACTCCAGCCCTCACAGTCAGCACAGAGGGGACACTGTTCCCGCACTTTTGTTTGGGAACTCCCACGGACCGCCCCTCTCCACATAAGCCGGCAGCCATTCTTACTGACACGCTGAGCTGCAGAGGGGAGCCGGGGAGACCCAGACAAGGCATTCTGCAGCCTCTTACCCGCTGTTCAGCGGGCGGTAAGCAGCCCTCAGGGCTCACCCCCTCTTGTGCTCGTAGTATTCTTAGTATTTGGTTGCTACAAATACTTAGTATTACATAGCGCTGGTCGCCCTTTGGCTATAGACTCTCTCACATGCAGAGAGCCAGCAGCATGTCGCCCGTAAAACGCAAGGGTGCCAAGGCACAGACATTATATGCTTCCTGCACCGCATGTGGGACTTTTCTACCGGCAGGCTCCACGGACCCCCATTGTGTGCAGTGCTCGGCCCCTGCGGCGCTTGCACAGTCGGGACCTCTGCTGGACGTGTCCCAGGGTGTACCACCTGTGAATGCTGTCCAGGTGACAGGAACTGAGTTTGCAGCTTTTGCTGACAGAATGTCTCTCACTATGTCACAAATTCTTGACACATTGCGAGCTAGGCCTGTACTTCAGACCACGGACACTGTGCATGTATTGCCCCCTGGTCCCCCTCAGCTCCTAGCTCCGGGACGGGCATCTACACCTCAGGGTGAAGACTCTGACTCGGACGATGGCCCCGGGCAGCCTAAGCGGGCTCGTTATGACGGGCCTTCACATTCATCTCAATGGTCTGGATCCCAGCGGGATGAATCTATGGGTGATGAGGCGGACGTAACTGATCAGGATTCTGATCCTGGGACCGCTCTCAATCTAGATACACCAGATGGTGACGCCATAGTTAATGATCTTATATTTAACATCAATAAGATGTTGAATATTTCCCCACCAGCTCCTCCTGTAGAGGAGTCAGCTTCGCAGCACGAGAGAATCCATTTCAGATACCCTAAGCGTACATTAAGCACTTTTCTGGACCACGCTGACTTCAGAGACGCAATCCAGAAACCCCACGCTTATCCTGAAAGGCGTTTTCCTAAACGACTTAAAGATACACGCTACCCTTTTCCCTCTGAAGTGGTCAAGGGTTGGACCCAGTGTCCAAAAGTGGATCCTCCAATTTCCAGGCTTGCAGCTAGATCCTTGGTTGCTGTTGAAGATGGAGCGGCACTTAAAGATGCCACTGACAGGCAGATGGAGCTCTGGCTGAAATCCATCTATGAAGCGATTGGAGCGTCATTAGCGCCTTCTTTTGCGGCCGTATGGGCACTCCAAGCTATCACGGCCGGGCTTGCGCGAGTCGACTCAGTCACACGTGCATTTGCCCCGCAGGTAGCACCATTGACCTCGCAAATGGCGGCATTCGCGTCGTACGCGATTAATGCTGTTCTGGACGCTACAAGCCGCACGGCAGTGGCGTCAGCCAACTCAGTTGTTTTGCGTAGGGCTCTGTGGTTGAGACATTGGAAAGCAGATTCTCATTCCAAGAAGTGCTTAACCAATTTGCCTTTTTCTCGTGACCGATTGTTTGGAGAGCGTTTGGATGAAATCATCAAACACTCCAAGGGTAAGGACTCTTCCTTACCGCAACACAGACAAAACAAGCCCCAACAGAGGAGGGGTCAGTCTGGTTATCGGTCCTTTCGAGGACAGGGCAGGTCCCAATTCGCCTCGTCAAAAAAGACTCAAAAGGACCAGAGACGTTCAAATTCTTGGAGGTCTCAGTCACGCCCAAAAAGACCAGCCGGAGGAACCGTTGCCAAAACGACGTCCTCCTGACTTGCGGTCTCCGATGCCCACACCCGCGGTCGGTGGGAGGCTGTCCCACTTTGGCGACATTTGGCTAGCAAGCGTCAAGGACCGTTGGGTGAGAGATATTCTATCTCACGGGTACAGGATAGAGTTCAGTTCTCGTCCGCCAACTCGTTTCTTCAGAACTTCTCCACCACCAGACCGAGCCGATGCTCTGTTGCAGGCGGTGGCCGCTCTAAAGGCGGAAGGAGTGGTGACCTCCGTCCCTCTTCAGGAACAGGGTCACGGTTTTTACTCCAATCTGTTTGTGGTCCCAAAAAAGGACGGATCGTATCGTCCCGTCCTGGATCTGAAGTTGCTCAACAGACACGTAAAAGTCAGGAGGTTCCGGATGGAATCCCTACGCTCCGTCATAGCCTCAATGTCTCAGGGAGATTTTCTAGCATCAATAGACATCAAAGATGCGTATCTCCACGTGCCGATTGCACCAGAGCATCAGCGTTTCCTACGTTTCGTCATACACGACGAGCACCTACAGTTCGTAGCGTTACCCTTCGGTCTGGCAACAGCCCCCCGGGTCTTCACCAAAGTCATGGCAGCAGTAGTAGCTGTTCTGCACTCGCAGGGTCACTCGGTCATCCCGTATCTAGACGACCTGCTTATAAAGGCATCCTCTCAAGAAGCATGCCAACACAGTCTGAAGGTGGCGCTAGACACTCTCCAGACTTTCGGGTGGATTATCAACTTTCCAAAGTCTCATCTAACCCCGACCCAATCTCTGACTTATCTTGGCATGGAGTTTCATACTCTATCAGCGATAGTGAGGCTTCCACTGGACAAGCAGTGCTCGCTACGGACTGGAGTGCAATCTCTCCTTCAGAGCCAGTCGCACTCACTGAGGCGCCTCATGCATTTCCTAGGAAAGATGGTAGCAGCAATGGAGGCAGTCCCGTTCGCGCAGTTTCATCTGCGTCCTCTCCAATGGGACATTCTGCGCCAATGGGATGGGAAATCGACGTCCCTCGACAGGACTGTCTCCCTCTCTCAGACTGCCAAGGACTCTCTACGTTGGTGGCTTCTCCCCAACTCATTGTCACAGGGAAAGTCGTTCCTTCCCCCGTCCTGGGCAGTGGTCACGACAGATGCGAGCCTATCAGGGTGGGGAGCGGTGTTTCTCCACCACAGGGCTCAGGGGACGTGGACTCAGGAAGAGTCCACCTTGCAGATCAATGTTCTGGAAATCAGAGCAATCTATCTTGCCCTGCGAGCCTTCCAACAATGGCTGGTAGGCAAGCAGATTCGGATTCAGTCGGACAATTCCACGGCGGTGGCGTACATCAACCACCAAGGGGGAACACGCAGTCGCCAAGCTTTTCAAGAAGTCCAGCGGATTTTGACGTGGGTGGAAAGCAGAGCGTCCACCATATCTGCAGTTCACATCCCAGGCGTGGAAAACTGGGAAGCGGACTTTCTCAGTCGCCAGGGCATGGACGCAGGAGAATGGTCCCTTCACCCGGACGTGTTTCAACAGATCTGTTGCCGCTGGGGGTCGCCGGACGTCGATCTGATGGCGTCACGGCACAACAACAAGGTCCCAGTTTTCATGGCACGGTCTCACGATCACCGAGCGCTGGCGGCAGACGCCTTGGTTCAGGATTGGTCGCAATTCCGACTCCCCTATGTGTTCCCACCTCTAGCATTGTTACCCAGAGTTCTCCGGAAAATCAAGTCCGACTGCCAGCGAGCCATACTCGTCGCTCCAGATTGGCCAAGAAGGTCGTGGTACCCGGATCTGTGGCATCTCACGGTAGGCCAACCGTGGGCACTACCAGACCGTCCAGATCTGCTGTCTCAAGGGCCGTTTTTCCATCTGAATTCTGCGGCCCTGAACCTGACTGTGTGGCCATTGAGTCCTGGATCCTAGCGGCCTCAGGTTTATCTCAGGGAGTTGTTGCCACAATGAGACAGGCTAGAAAACCATCCTCAGCTAAGATCTATCACAGGACGTGGAAGATATTCTTAGCGTGGTGCTTGGCTCAAGGGTTTTCTCCCTGGCCATTTGCATTGCCAATTTTTCTTTCCTTCCTGCAGTCTGGGTTGGAAAAAGGTTTGTCCCTTAGCTCGCTTAAGGGTCAAGTCTCCGCGTTATCCGTATTCTTTCAGAAGCGCTTGGCACAGCTTTCTAAAGTACGCACGTTTCTCCAAGGAGTTTGTCATATCGTTCCTCCTTACAGACGGCCATTGGAACCCTGGGATCTGAACAAGGTTCTCCTTGCTCTTCAAAAGCCGCCTTTCGAGCCCTTGAAAGAGGTTCCCCTTTCTCGGCTTTCACAAAAGGTAGTTTTTCTTGTAGCGGTCACATCTCTTCGAAGAGTGTCCGAGCTGGCGGCGTTATCTTGCAAATCTCCCTTCCTGGTGTTTCACCAAGACAAGGTAGTACTGCGTCCAATTCCAGAGTTTTTCTCCCAAGGTGGTTTCTTCCTTTCATCTCAATCAGGATATCACTTTGCCATCTTTGTGTCCGCATCCAGTTCACCAATTTGAAAAGGGTTTACATCTGTTGGACCTTGTGAGAGCACTCAGGATTTACATTTCTCGCACGGCGCCTCTACGCCGTTCGGATGCGCTCTTTGTCCTAGTCGCTGGTCAGCATAAGGGATCGCAAGCTTCCAAATCCACCCTGGCGCGGTGGATCAAGGAACCAATTCTTCACACATACCGTTCTGCTGGGCTTCAGATTCCATCTGGACTGAAGGCCCATTCTACCAGAGCCGTTGGTGCGTCCTGGGCGTTGAGGCATCAGGCTACGGCTCAGCAAGTGTGCCAGGCGGCTACCTGGTCGAGTCTGCACACGTTTACCAAACACTATCAAGTGCATACCTACGCTTCGGCAGACGCCAGCCTAGGTAGACGGGTCCTTCAGGCGGCGGTGGCCCACCTGTAGGAAGAGGCTGTATGACAGCCCGTTCATGTGGTATCTTTTTACCCACCCAGGGACTGCTTTTGGACGTCCCACTGTCTGGGTCTCCCAATTAGGAGCGAAAAAGAAGAAGGGAATTTTGTTTACTTACCGTAAATTCCTTTTCTTCTAGCTCCAATTGGGAGACCCAGCACCCGCCCTATCTGTTTTTAGGGTTTCGTTTTTTCGGGTGCACATGTTGTTCACGTTGTTTCTTAAGTTCTCCGATCTAGTTATCGGATTGAATTTGTTTTTGAAACTGTTATTGGCTTTCCTCCTTCTTGCTTTGGTACTAAAACTGAGGAATCCGTACTCCTACGGGAGGGTGTATAGCCAGAAGGGGAGGGGCCTTACACTTTTAAGTGTAGTTCTTTGTGCGGCCTCCAGAGGCAGTAGCTATACACCCACTGTCTGGGTCTCCCAATTGGAGCTAGAAGAAAAGGAATTTACGGTAAGTAAACAAAATTCCCTTCTTACCAGATTATACAAACAGCGCCAGCACATAGAGCCCCATATGCCCGTGGCAGCGACATGTGAGCTGAGCTGTTATTCCTCAGCATGCAGCCAGTAAATTGACAATATTCACGGCATTTCAGAGCTTCTAAAGCGGATGCCACACTTTAAAGGGCCATGAGAAGCCAAGAGAAATCTTCTGTCTGCCAAGGCTTAATACTCCTTGAGATGGAATTAAAATTCTGCTCACACTCGAGGTTAGAAGAGATTATTGTCCTCCTCTCTGAACCTGCAGAGCATCACTGAGCATCTTAGCAGATCGCTATCTCCAGGCTTAAAGAGGCCTGTGCCGTCTAATGCCATTTATTATTCTGTAACCTAAGCATTCGGTGAGGCTCTCCGTATATCTGGATACATGAAACGTGCCAGCTGACTCGCCGGCTCTCACATAACACCTGCCCAGGTTTTCTCCTCTGAAATCGGGGAGATAATGTGTCTTTTCTTTTTCTTTATCGCCACAGTTGGCTTTGAGGATTATGGACCAGACTGTGAAAGCATGAGGATAAGCGCCTTTCTAGACATTCCAGGACAGGACAACCTGACGCCTCTTGCACGCCTGGAAAAATATGCCTTCAGTGATAATATATTTAACAGGTAAATGTGAATATCATTAAAAATACATTTCTAATATGCAATTCAGTCAAATAAATGTAATCACCTGGATTTCTATATATCAGAAAAATAAGCTGATGGCTCGCTTCACTAAGCTATTTTTCATTGACAGTCTGGGCTTCCAGATGGAACCTTTATATATAATATATAATATATATATATTATATATATATATATATATAATGTATATATTATACACATTCATACAGCAGCAATATATATATATATATATATATATATATATATATATATATATATATATATAATGTATATATATATAATTATATATATAATATAATAAATAATATATATATATATATATAATCTATATATATAATTGCCTTATTCTGTCTGTCTGTCTGTCTGTCATGCTCCGAAATTGTGTCCTTACGGTGACACAAAGCTGATTGGCTGCTGGGCTCGCCATGGCCCCGCCCCCCCACACGGATTGGCCTCTCGCCCCGGCTCTCTGCAGGCCCCGCCCCCCTCACGCAATGCACGCTCGCTCTGGCCCAACTGACACGGAGCCCCGATTCCCAGGTGAGTACACACACACACATCAGATCACACTCACTCTCACACTCACTCTCACACACACCTCACACATCACAACATGCTGGGATATCTCTTGCTTCTACACCGGCTCCGTCAGGATCCCAGCAGCGCCACACATAACCTTGCGATGCTGGGATCTTCACGGAGGCCGTGAAAGCTGGTAACCATTATACACATCGGGTAACTAAGGTCCCTTAGTTACCCGATGTGTATCATAGTTACCAGTGTACACCGGCTCACACTCACTCTCATACACACCTCACACACACTCTCATACACACCTCACACACACATCACATCGCATCCACACATCAAGGTCCTGCAGCGGCGGAAAATACAGACACATAACAGCACACACATAACAGCACACACATAACAGCACACACATAACAGCACACACATAACAGCACACACATAACAGCACACACATACACACACACAAATCAGATCACACTCACTCACACACACACATCACATCGCATCCACATACTCACAACATCCTGGGATATCGCTTGCTTCTCGGCGGCGATACTGTGCTGTTGTGATCTTCCAGGACCTGCCGGAGAATCACATGGCCAGAAGCATGTGATATCCCCGGATGTTGTGAGTATAAGCGCGTATGTGCGATATCGTCAGTGTCTGTGTGTGTGAGTGTATGCGATCGGGTGTGTGTGAGTGGATGCGATCGGGTGTGTGTGAGTGGATGCGATCGGGTGTGTGAGTGTCGGCAGAGGAGCACGGCGTGCTGGAGGAGGCTGGGAGCAGAGAGGCTGATCATGGGGAAGGCTGGGAGGAGAGAGGCTGATGCTGGGGGAGGCTGGGAGGGGGAGGCTGGGACGAGGGAGGCTGATGCTGGTGGAGGCTGATGCTTGGGGAGGCTGATGCTGGGGGAGGCTGGAAGGAGAGAGGCTAATGCTGGTGGAGGCTGATGCTTGGGGAGGCTGATGCTGGGGGAGACTGGGAGGGGAAGGCTGATGCTGAGGGAGGCTGGGAGCAAGGAGGCTGGGAGGAGAGAGGCTGATCCTGGGGAAGGCTGGAAGGAGAGAGGCTGATGCTGAGGGAGGCTGGAAGGAGAGAGGCTGATGCTGGGGGAGGCTGGAAGGAGAGAGGCTGATGCTGGTGGAGGCTGATGCTTGGGGAGGCTGATGCTGGGGGAGACTGGGAGCGGAAGGCTGATGCTGAGGGAGGCTGGGAGGAAGGAGGCTGGGAGGAGAGAGGCTGATCCTGGGGAAGGCTGGGAAGGGGAGGCTGATGCTGGGGGAGGCTGGAAGGAGAGAGGCTGGAAGGAGAGAGGCTGATGCTGGTGGAGGCTGATGCATGGGGAGGCTGATGCTGGGGGAGACTGGGAGCAGAAGGCTGATGCTGAGGGAGGCTGGGAGGAAGGAGGCTGGGAGGAAGGAGGCTGGGAGGAGAGAGGCTGATCCTAGGGAAGGCTGGGAAGGGGAGGCTGATGCTGAGGGAAGCTGGAAGGAGAGAGGCTGATGCTGGGGGAGGCTGGAAGGAGAGAGGCTGAGGCTGGGAGGAGAGAGGCTGATGCTGGGGAAGGCTGATGCTGAGGGAGGCTGGGAGGGGAAAGCTGATGCTGGGGAAGGCTGGGAGGACGGAGGCTGATGCTGGAGGAGGCTGGAAGGAGAGAGGCTGATGCTGGCGGAGGCTGATGCTGGGGAGGCTGGGAGAGGGAGGCTGATGCTGAGGGAGGCTGGGAGGAGGTAGGCTGAGAGAAGAGAGGCTGATGCACACACACACACACACACGCACACACACACGCGCGCGCACTGCACAACACACCACACACACACACACACACACTGGGAACCACAAACAACTGCCCTACACAGACACCCACACACACAGACAACGCTGCACACACACAACACCCAACACACAAACACCGCGGCACACACAAATATACGCACATACCGCACAACACACACATTGCACAAAACATACCTCCCCCAAAACACACCACACACACACAAACTGCGCAACACACACAACGCTACAGACACACAGCGCTCCACAAACAACGCAACACACGCAACACACATACAACACCGCTCTCACCCCCCGTCACACCCAGACAACACCCAGAACATGTACAGCGCCTACACAAACACTTGGTAACTACAGACAACAACATCTCTCTATATATATATATATATATATAACAAAAATCATACATGAACTACACAATACGTAAATTCTAGAATACCCGATGCGTAGAATCGGGCCACCTTCTAGTATTATATATATATATATATATATATATATATATATAATGTATATATTATACACATTCATACAGCAGCAATCCACCATGTTAAAAGTGTAATTTGGGTGTTTTTGGCTCCAAGTAGCAAAATTATACTTTTGGGCCCAATTACAAAAATAAATATATATATATATATATATATATATATATATATATATATATATATATATATTATATATATAATTTGTAATTGGGCCCAAAAATATATTTTTGCTACTTGGAGCCAGACACACCCAAATTACATTTTGAACATGGTGGATTGCTGCTGTATGACTGTAGATTTGAAACCTTTTCTGCCTGCGACTCCCCCCACTAGAGGGCGCACGTAAGCTTACCGCAGACCGTTCTCTTCAGGCCAGTGTATGCAGTAAGCTCATGTGCTCCCTCTAGTGGCTGCTGTAGGTAGCCAGGTATTAGAGCACATCATTTTCTGTAAATAGGCTTTTTGTATTGGCGTCCTGTTATAGAATGGATTATGACTAGAAGTTCCTACAGCCTTATTCTAACATGTCCATTCAGCTTTGGTTAGGAAACATTTTATTTTGATGGAGAGACAGAGACAAATAGTTAGTTTTGCTTAGTAGGGATAGTATCTTAGAGGTTAAAATCAATCTGTCAAATACAGGTATTCCATGACTGAAGACTTTAAAGGGATCATCGGATACTTTTTATATTGATAGCCTATCCTCAGGAAATGTTGTCAGTGGCAGGTTCGTGGAAGTACAACACTTGGTACCCCCACGATCAGCTGTTTATGGTGGAGCGCCTTGATGTAATCAGTTGTGGAGCTGCACGGCACAACTCTGTTATTTGTATAACAGCTATTGCGGGGTACGGCAGATACACCCCTATTCATTTGAATAGGAGCGGATGTGAAGTAACTAGCTACAAACACTGCACAGTTGATGGAGCTATGCAGCTTTGCAGTTGATCACGTACGGCTGGCATCGGGAACAGCTGATGGGCTTGGATGCAGGGTGTCAAACCCCCACCGACCTGATATTGATGACAGATCCTTAGGATAGCAAATAATAGTAGGGAAGGGAGACATGGACCTGAGGAAAAATGTGTTTTTAGCTTTTGATAGCTACACATGTAGTACATATTGACAATCTCTTCTCAATCCCTGTTTGCCCCATGTAAAATAATACCTTATACTCACCTCTGGTGCCTGCACTGTTCCAGCGGTGTTCATACTGCCTCTTAGGGATCTTGTGATATTATATCACATGATCCCTGTGGTCAATCAGTGGTGACTTCACTGTCATCTCCTACAGACACAGTTGACATCTGGTGGAAGTTAGAGCAGCCGCAGCTCTCACTTACTCTGTGTGTCTGATTTGTCCGAAGGAGGGAATAGTGAAGCCCCTGCTGATTAGCAGCAGGGATACTATCACTGGATCCCTGATAGGCAGTGTTAACACTGCTGGAACAGCACCATAGGTGAGTATTAGGGCTCTGTCACACTAGTGTATAACACGGCCGAGTACTATCCGATGTTTTATCAGATAGCACGCTGTCCAATGTTGTACAATAGGGCAGTGTCCACCATCGCTTTTTTTCCCTCATGCTGAGTGGCAGCATATATCAGGCGGTGCACCCCATAGACTTGAATGAAAAGCGCAGGCACATACAGTGGAGAAGATGGAAAAAATAAGTTCTCCATTTTCTCCTCACCTGTGCTCTGTTGTGAGAGCATTGGATCACCGTAAATAACATTCGGCTCAAACTCTAATTGGCGTGTCTTTAATTTAATCCGCCTGCTTCTCTCGCATGAGAGAATTTACCGCCTTGTGAGCGAGCCTTACGTGCTATTGTTTTACTAGGGACAGACATAAGGATTGAGAATAGGTTGTACGAATAGTGGAAAACCACCTTAAAGATGTTACATAGTAATTATTATAAATGTACGATCAATAATTTTGTATCGCAGTGAGGTATGTTGTATATTTAGGGTTCTGATGTCCCTTTATATACTTAAAACATAGCTAAGTTGGTGTGTGCTGTCTCCAGCCTCTGTGAATGCTTCATTATATGGATTCCGAGAAAGTTAGGTCACCAGTTTTTCTATAAACGTTGTATGGAATATGAATAATAAAGCATAAAGGGTCTATGAAAAATCATATGATCGGGGTGTATATGCTTTCTATGAAACAGTGACATTTTGTGCATTACACTCGCTACAGTAAAACCATTTTTACATGCAAGAAAAGTGTTTTTATGGACAATTATTGTTTAATTCATATCCCAAGGATAGGCCATCAATATAAAAGAACAGGACAATCAACCCCTCTAATGACCCACCAGGCTGTCCCCATGATATTGTCTGCCTACTTAATTGAAATAATTTTTAATACAGTATGCGATCACATAACTTCTGAGAAGCCTCCTTCTCCTTGTAGACAATGCAGACAGAAGGCTGACGTTTGTCTTCACCTTACTGGGGTCTCCTCTTTGTCCGGGAGGTCGTCGTTTAGCCACAGGTTGCCAATTAGTGACCTTGAGGGTGCAGAGTTGCGCTCCCAACCGTGACTAACAGAGCTGTGTTCAAAGAAGCCGTATCATGTCTGTGTGCTACGTGCACTATATAATCCTTGTAATCCTGTCATCGACTCCTCTCTTACAGGCAGATCATTGCGCGTGGATTGCTGGACGTGCTGAGAGATTTTAGCAGCACTGAAGATGATTTTCTGACTGTCATGGAGATAGTTGTACGCCTCTCAGAGGATGCAGGTTGGTTCACCTGTCTTCTCCAAATACTGGAAAAGAAGATGTATTATTAGTCTTATCATGAGCATTTACACATTTAACTGAAAAGGTACATAAAAGAGAAGCCTGACACCGTTGACTTCCGCATCAGTAGCTGATGGGCTTTGAAGACACTCTGTTGGCAGATACTCGCCATATTGCATTTACAATACTTGCCAACCGTCCAAGCATCAGCCGGCACATTGTCATCTCTTAAGGCCGCTTTACACACTGCGATCCCATCGGTTTTGCGTCACGGGCAAATCGCTGCCCGTGGCGCACAACATCGCTCGGACCCGTCAAACTACTTACCTGCCTAGCGACGCCACTGTGACCGGTGAACCGCTTCCTTTCTAAGGGGGCGGTTCGTTCGGCGTCACCGCAACATCACTAAGCGGTCGCCCAATAGAAGCGGAGGGGCGGAGATGAGCGGGACGTAACATCCCGCCCACCTCCTTTTTTCCTCATTGCCGGTGGACTCAGGTAAGGAGATGTTCGTCGTTCCTGCGGTGTCACATATAGCGATGTGTGCTGCCGCAGGATTGACGAACAACATCGTACCTGCAGCAGCAACGATAATTGGGAATAGGGGAGCATGTCATCGATTAGCGATTTTGCACGTTTTTGCGACGTTTTTCCAAATCGCTCATAGGTGTCACAAGCAATGACATCGCTAACGCGGCCGTATGTGCGTCACAAATTCCGTGACCACAACGACATAGCTTTAGCGATGTTGTTGCGTGTAAAGCGGCCTTCAGTGTGGAAGTGAGCTGCAACAGGCAACCTCATTTAAGTTTGGGAAATGTGTATGGGCAGCCACATTCTTGTTGTTGGGTGGTCCTATGTTTTGCCGTAACAGGGTTTTGGTTTATTTTTGAAGGTAAACTTAGCCACACATGGATTAGACTGTTTATAGCAGTTTCGGTGTTTTTACTCTCCTTCCAGAACCTACAGTACGGACCGAGCTCATGGAGCAGGTCCCCCAGATCACCATCTTTCTGCAGGAGAGCCGGCCACAGTTTCCTAAAGCTTTCTCTGAATACCTGCTGCCCATTCTTGTGCGCTATCTCACTGATCCCAATAACCAGGTGAGTGTGGGCACAACATTGGCTGGAGCTTTATTGGGGGTTGTGCCCTTGTCATAGTTAAAGGGACTCTGTCAGCAGAATTCTTCAATGTAACCTGAAGACCGCATGCTGCAATAGTTAAAACAGAGACTTCAGCCCTGCATCAGTTATCTTACAGTCTTTTTTTCTGTGTGTCTACAATGTTAGCTTAAGCCTGATATCTTTATTATTAGTGGGTCTCAGCAGTGCAAGAGCTGTAGTCTGACTCCGCCCCCTTCTGTGATAAGCAGTTTTTGTCTATGGAAATGTACACTATAGAAGCCTGGTGTGGACGGGGACAGCTCTCCCAGCACTGCTACATGAAAAATCTAAACTCTCTCACTGTGTCAGAATGGCTGCACACAGAAATATAAGCGATACATTGTTGAACTCAGGGCATCTTTGCCTACATCATGCTGCTCTCAGATGACTTAGCAAAAACCTGCTGACAGATTCCCTTTAAGCAAAAAAATAAAAATCTTCTTGTGAATATTTGAGTTAATGTGTGTATAGAGTGCATATAGCGGGATATATCGGCTCACTTCAGACATTCTGATAGGATATTCCAGCAATATATGACCAGTGGGGATATATAATTTTTTTTATCTAAATCATTTGAATATTCATTGCCAACGTCTGTGAGTAAACTGCACAGATTATGTCAGGTCCTTAGTGTCTTATGATACAATCACATGATCCTATAATCCTTGGCGTTCCCTGTTCAATAACAGTGCCTGGAGCCATGGAGGATGCACGGAGATGAATGGGACTTTTAGGGGCAATGTTGTTTACAGTATTGGAAAGCTGCTATTCTGAAGATTTCATTGTTCGCGTCGCCAAGGCATTAAGTATTACTAAGCTCCATATGGCACATAAATGATCATTTCTTTGTCGCTCCATTGGGAGACCCAGACAATTGGGTGTATAGCTACTGCCTCCGGAGGCCACACAAAGTATTACACTTTAAAAAGTGTAACCCCTCCCCTCTGCCTATACACCCTCCCGTGCATCACGGGCCCATCAGTTTTTATGCTTTGTGTTGAAGGAGGCACACATGCACACAAGCTCCACATTGTAGTCAGCAGCAGCTGCTGATTGTATCGGATGGAAGAAAAGAGGGCCCCCCACAGGGCCCCCGGCATGCTCCCTTCTCACCCCACTAAGTCGGCGGTGCTGTTAAGGTTGAGGTACCCATTGCGGGTACAGAGGCTGGAGCCCACATGCCGTTTTCCTTCCCCATCCCTTAGGGGCTCTGGGAGAAGTGGGATCCTAACCGGTCATCCAGGCACTGGGACCGGGCTCCATCCGCAGCCCCTGGGGGAATCTGACGGACAGGAGACTGGATATCATCAGGGACAGGGCCCTGCATCCATAAGGTACTCTGTGTCCCCTTAGGGACGGTACATGCAGCGCCTGTGTTACAGACGCCGCAGCGGCTCCTGTGTGGTTTGTGAGACCGGGACTACCGCGCCGACCGCGCCTGTTTGCCGGCCGCGTTTTTAACTTTAGTCCCCGGCTTTTGCGGCCTAGTACCATATACTCCCGCCCCCGGGCCTGCCAGTCAGGGGTAAGGGCGGGACGGCCGACTAAACGTCGGCAGTGAGGGCTGGAGCATACTTTGGTATCCTCCTCCCCCCTCACTGAGCACTGTGGGGCACCAGTTTCCCGCACTTTATTAGGCACGCCCACGGCTCCATCCTCCCCTCAGAACGCTGGCAGCCATTGTTATAATCAATACTGCCGGTGGGGGATTTCAGAACGGGCTCCGCAGTTCTGACAGAAGTGGGATCCTAACCGGTCGCCGGTCACTGGGACCGGGCTCCTTCCGCAGCCCCTGGGGGAATCTGACGGACAGGAGGCTGGATACCATCAGGGACAGGGCCCTGCATCCATCAGGTACTCTGTGTCCCCTTAGGGACGGCGCATGCAGCGCCTGTGTTACAGACGCCGCAGCGGCTGCTCTGTGGTTTGTGAGCCTGGACTACCGCGCCGACCGCGCCTGCTGGCCGGCCGCGCTTTTAACTTTAGTCCCCGGCTTTTGCGGCCTAGTACATGTACTCCCGCCCCTGGGCCTGCCAGTCAGGGGTAAAAGCGGGACGGCCGACTGGACGTCGGCAGTAAGGGCTGGAGCATGCTTGGTATCCTCCTCCCCCCTCACTGAGCACTGTGAATCATTTCTGCTGGTGGGGGATTTCAGAACGGGCTCCGCAGTTCTGGGAAAAGTGGGATCCTAACCGGTCGCCGGTCACTGGGACCGGGCTCCCTCCGCAGCCCCTGGGGGAATCTGACGGACAGGAGGCTGGATATCATCAGGGACAGAGCCCTGCACCCATGAGGTACTCTGTGTCCCCTTAGGGACGGTGCATGCAGCGCCTGTATTACAGACGCCGCAGCGGCTGCTGTGTTTTGTGAGCCGGGACTACCGCGCCGACCGCTCCTGTGGGCCGGCCGCGCTTTTAACTTTAGTCCCAGGCTTTTGCGGCCTAGTACAGGTACTCCCGCCCCCGCGCTTGCCAGTCAGTCACTTCTGCCGGTGGGAGATTTCAGAAGGAGCTCTGCAGCTCTGAGAGTCCCTGGCAGGGAACTGGTGGACACACCACCGCTTGGGGCGGTTGGTAAGCCACACCAGTTGTCAGGTGCTGGACCCCTCTGGGTCCCGTAGTATGTATGTATGTATGTATGTATGTATGTATGTATATATATATATATATATATATATATATATATATATATATATATATATATATATATATAATATGTATTATACATTTTCTCTATTCGGCAGCATTATTTGCTTTTGGCTCCCTTAGCCGGAGCCTCCGGCACTGGTGGGACCCTCGGCTCAGGAGGTACCGCCGGTTTCCACTGCACAGATGGAAGGGACAGAGTTTACAATTTTGACTGAGAAACTCTCTGAGTCGCTTCACATTCCATGGCTCAGTCCATGGACAGATGGTCTGCTAAGATACTAGAAGCTTGGCAGTCCAGACCGGTAACACAGGGCCAGGGCACCGTGAGTTCATCGTCCCCAGGCCCTCTCGGTCGGTACAGCAAAGGGCTCCTGGGGTGGCACCCAGATCCCACGGTGAGAACTCCGACACGGACCGCAGCCTCAGACAGGCTAAGCGGGCTTGCTGGGAACCTTCCCCGGCGGCATCACGCGGTTCGGGGTCTTAGCATGAGGACCCTCTGGAGGATGAAGCGGAGGTCGCAGCTCAGGGCTCTGATCCTGACGTTGCTCTCAATCTGGATACACCTGAAGGGGACGCCATAGTAAATGACCTTATAACGTCCATCAACCAGGTGCTAGTCCTTTTCCCCCAACTCCACCTATAGAGGAGTCTGCTTCACAGTAGGAGAAACACCAGTGTAGGTTTCCCAAACGTACCCGGAGTGCGTTTTTCGATCACTCTAACTTCAGAGATGCTGTCCAGAAGCACAGAGCACTTCCGGACAAGCGCTTTACTCAGCGCCTTAATGACACACGTTACCCTTTCCCCCTGACGTAGTTAAGGGTTGGGCTCAGTGTCCCAAGGTGGATCCTCCAGTCTCCAGACTGGCGGCTAGTTCCGTAGTATCAGTGGCAGATGGTTCATCGCTCAAGGATGCCACTGACAGGCAAATAGAGCTCATGAGGAATTCCATCTATGAAGCCATAGGCGCGTCCTTTGCTCCGGCCTTCGCAGTCGAGCGGGCACTCCAAGCTATCTCAGCTTGTCTGTCTGAGACTAATGTGGTCGCACGTACCTCTGCTCCGCAGGTTGTGTCTTTGACTTCTCAGGCGTCGGTTTTTTCGTCCTACGCCATGAACACCGTCCTGGACTCTGCGAGCCGTACAGCGGTAGCATCCGCCAATTCGATGGCAGTCCGCAGGGCTATGGGGCTACGCGAATGGAAGGCAGACTCTGCTTCCAAGAAGTTCTTAACCGGTTTGCCATTTTCTGGCGACCGTTTGTTTGGCGTGCAATTGGATGAAAAACCGATGGGTGAGAGACATTCCGTCTCACGGTTACAGGATAGAGCTCAGCTCTCGTCCTCCGACTCGTTTCTGCAGATGGAGTTGTGATCCCCGTTCCGCTTCAAGAACGTAGTCGCGGTTTTTACTCCAACTTGTTCGAGGTACCAAAAAAGGACGGATCATTCCGGTCCGTTTCCGGGCCTCATTCTGCTCAACAGACACGTGAGAACCAGGGCTGTGGAGTCGGAGTCGGAGTCGTGGAGTCGGAGTCGGAGCTCATTTTGGTGGAGTCGGAGTCGGAGTCGGTATAAAATGCACCGACTCCGACTCCTAAAATATATAATAAATTGGGGACAGGAGTGCAATGCAGAATGTGCTGAATATTTTACTAAATAACAACATTTAGTATAATGCTTATATTTAAGTGAAAAATTTATTGTAGTACAATGTGAACATCAGACATTTAATTGTTTTTATGATACAATAATCAAGATATTTGGATAGAACATAAAATATTTATTGGAATACAACTTTAGAACACAAAAAAACTAATAAATTGTAAATATGTAATATATATAATATATATATACAGTGTATATACACACACAAGATATATATGTAATCTACTGTATATTACATAGTGTATTACATATTTACAATTTATTACAGTTTTTTGTGTTCTAAAGTTGTATTCCAATAAATATATTTTATGTTCTATCCAAATATCTTGATTATTGTATCATAAAAATTATTAAATGTCTGATGTTCACATACACATATTCATGTACTACAATAAATTTTTCACCTAACTATAAGCAATATATGTAGGAGTCGGAGCCGGAGTCGGAGTCGGTGCAAGAGAATTTGAGGAGTCGGAGTCGGAGTCGAAGGTTTGGCTTACCGACTCCACAGCCCTGGTGAGAACCAGACGGTTCCGGATGGAATCTCTCCGCTCAGTCATCGTTTCGATGTCCCAGGGAGTCTTCCTAGCATCAATCGACATCAGGGATGCTTATCTCCATGTGCCGATTACACCAGAGCATCAACGCTCCCGGTGTGTCGCCATCCGGGTCGAACGCTTTCAGCTCGTGACTCTGCCTTTCGGCCTGGCGACAGTCCCACGGGTCTTCACCAAGGTCATGGCATCAGTGGCGATGGGCCTACACTCTCAGGGACACTCGGTGATCCCTTACTTAGACGATCTCCTAAGTCAAGGCACCCTCCCGGGTGCCACGTCAACATAGCCTGAACATTGTTTTGGAGACTCTCCAGAGGTTCGGGTGGATCATCAATTTCCCAAGTAAAAATTGACACCGACCCAATCACTGACTTACCTCGGGATGGAGTTCATTCTCTCTCTGAGATAGTGAAACTACCACTGGACAAACAGGGTTCGCTGCGGACAGGGGTGCACTTTCTCCTTCGGGCCCAGTCTCACCCCTTGAGGCGCCTCACGCGCTTCCTAGGGAAGATGGTGGCAGCAATGGAGGCAGTTCCCCTTTCATCTGCGTCCACTCAACGGCACATTCTCCGCAAATGGGACAGGAGATCGACGTCCCTAGACAGGAACGTCTCTCTTTCACTGTCAGACAAAACCTCTTCTCAGTGGTGGCTTCTTCCCACTTCTTGGTCGAAAGAAATGTCCTTCCTGCTCCCATCCTGGGCTATGGTCACGAAGGACAAGAGTTTGTCAGGGTGGACAGCGGTCTTCCTCCACCACAGGGCTCAGGGAACCTGGACTCTGACAGAGTCCTCCCTTCAGATCAATGTCCTGGAGATAAGGCCAGTGTAGCTAGCCCTAAAGTCGTTCCAGCGGTGGCTGGACGGCAGGCAGATCCGGATACAGTCGGACGACGCCACGGCGGTCGCGTACATCAACCGCCAGCACAGAGCGCTGGCGGCGGACGCATCAGTTCAGGTCTAGCCGCAATTTCGACTGCCTTATGTATTTCCTCCTCTGGCGCTGCTGCCCAGAGTGTTACTCAAGATCGGGTCCGACTGCAGCCGCGCCATCCTCGTCGCTCCAGACTGGCCGAGGAGGTCGTGATACCTGGATCTGTGGCACCTCACGGCGGGTCGACCGTGGGCATGCCCGGACCGACCAGACTTGCTGTCTCAAGGGCCATTGTCCATCTGAATTCTGCGGTCTTCAACCTGACTGGGTGGCCATTGAGTTCTGGCTCTTAGCATTCTTAGAGTTTTCTCTATCACGCCTTTCGCAGAAGGTGGTCTTCCTAGTGGCAGGCACATCACTTCGGAGAGTGTCTGAGCTAGCAGCGCTGTCATGCTAGCCCCCTTCCTGGTGTTTCGCCAGGATGAAGTCGTTCTGCGTCCGGTCCCGGAATTCCTAATTAAGGTGGTATCCTCCTTTTCTTCTCAATCAGGATATCTCCTTACCTTCTTTTGGCTCTCATCCAGTTCACAATTGTGAAAAGGATTGCACTTGTTAGATCTCGGGAGAACACTCCGGCTCTTCTTTCGCGCACTGCGCCCCCGCGCCGTTCTGATGCGCTCTTTGTCCTGGTCACTGGCCAGCGTAAGGGGTCGCAGGCTTCTAAGTCAACCTTGGCTCGGTGGATCAAGGAACTGACCCTTGAAGCCTACCGTTCTTCTGGGCTTCCGATTCCTTTAGAGCTGAAAGCCAATTCTACCAGAGCCGCAGAGGCATCCTGGGCATTGCGTCACCAGGCTACGGCTCAGCAGGTGTGTCAGCACTACCTGGTCGAGTCTGCACATTTTCACGAAACACTATCAGGTTCATGCCTATGCTGTGGCAGATGCCAGCCTAGGTAGGCGAGTCCTTCAGGAGGCAGTTGCTCACCTGTAAGAGAGGGCCGTTTTTTCGGCTCGTTTTATCGAGGTATTCTTTTACCCACCCAGGGACTGCTTTTGGACATCCCAATTGTCTGGGTCTCCCAATGGAGCGACAAAGAAGAAGGGAATTTTGTTTACTTACCGTAAATTCCTTTTCTTCTAGCTCCTATTGGGAGACCCAGCACCCGCCCCTGTTCCCTTCGGGCTGTTGTTCTTTTGAGTACACATGTTGAAGGGTTCTTTTGGTTCATGGTTTCAGTTCTCCGAACATCCTTCGGATTGAATTTACCTTAGACCAATTTATAAGTTCCTCCTTCCTGCTTTGGCACCAAAACTGATGGGCCCGTGATGCACGGGAGGGTGTATAGGCAGAGGGGAGGGGTTACACTTTTTAAAGTGTAATACTTTGTGTGGCCTCCGGAGGCAGTAGCTATACACCAATTGTCTGGGTCTCCCAATAGGAGCTAGAAGAAAAGGAATTTACGGTAAGTAAACAAAATTCCCTTCTTCCACTTCATGTCATTAGTTGTCCTCTAAGCCTATAAGTCAAGTATATATATATTCCTTTCCCGTCCGTGCACCCGGCACTGAGTATTGTCATGTGATTCTGAAACCGGTTTGCCGACTTGATGGAAAACTAAAGGACGACTCCTCAGCTATTCTGTGCCTGAGGTGCAGTTTTCACCAGTAACTGAATGAAGTTTTCTCACCTGTCTCTGCATGTGGCAGTTCTCAAAACTTTCCACACTAAAAGTCCCAGTAAACAGCCACCTAATATTCCCTAAATAAGCTTTCCGAAGATGTGGACATTCTGACCCCAGGCCGGAAACCTGTAAAATGAAGGATATAGAAGACTGAAATCTGACTTTATGTAAGGTCCATATCTGTATTGGCTGCTGTTATGCCTTGATCCCGTGTGATAAATGTGCCCTGTGATTTAAAGGGGCTCCTCAGTCCAATTTAAACACTTGACTTCCATGTACCTGCTGCCATAATGGTCCCTATTTTTCAGTCTTCTTTATGCAGGAGTTTCTTAGGGTTGAGGGACCTGCTCTTTTACCATCCACTGTCTTCTGATTGAGCCAGAAAAGCTGGTCATGGCTCCACCATTAGTGGCACCGGTCCATCAGAGGGCAGTGGCGGGGCAGAGGGCTTGTCTGTCACTTTTTAAGAACGCTCATCTCTTAATTCTCTCGTGACCAAGCCCCATTTTTGTAATCTGA